>NW_006409024.1:468112-473543 GCF_000296735.1 Chrysochloris asiatica | reverse complement strand
CAGTGTTTCATTCTGCTGTGCATAAGGTCGCTATGGGTTGGTACCAACTCTATGGCACCTAACAGCAACAACAACAGAAACTCTGGTATGGGAGCAGATTTTTCTATGCATAATTTCACCAAAAATTAAAATTCATTATAAATGAAAACAAAATGATCTCTTCCATTTCAGACTCTTTCTGACTTTAAAAATATGTTAATTCATCATGGCTAATCTGCATCTTGTCAGGGATCTTTGTTAAAGACTGAAATTATAAGCATAGGCTAGGGCAGAAGATTGAACTAGTCTATGTGTGATGTTGTTGCTATTAAGTGCCATCGAGTCAGTTCTGAGTCAAAGTGACCCTGTATGAAGTTTCCAAGGAGTGGCTGATGGATATGAATCACCAACCTTTTGATAAGTAATCTAGTGCTTATTCTACCATGCCATACCATCACAGAAAATTAATTCATGCAAACAACCTCATAAATGAAAATCAGAAGTTAAAGGAAACATCAAGACAGATGTTCTTAATCAAGGTATAATGAGGCCATAAGATTGATAGTGGAATTGATTTTTATTCTGGAAATTCAACAAAATACAACAAACTGAATCCTATGTTGTCCTGAGAGATTACTTATAAAAAAGGTTTCATCCTAACAAGCAAACATATGGGGGTGAAAGATATAAAGTTGATTATCAAGTTTGTCAATCTGGGCTTCTAGGCATGAAGTGATCACCAGCCACTTCTATTGTGCAGCTTCTTCTTTTTAAGTACGTGCCATCCCAGAAGCAACTGCAATTTTTGAAATGACTTTAAGGACTATTAAAGCTTGTTACTGGCTTGCACATGGACCTTGTTCTGTTTTATCCTCTAGCTTTTTTTATGTCTCTCACGTATTTTTTTTTTTTTTTAATGGTTGAATAACCTTCATTTTGACATTTGAAAAATACTTCTTGACTTCCTGGTTTATTCATAACCTAGCCACAGTGGACATAGAGCAGATTCAGCCAATTTTCTTTTTTTTTTTTCAGCCAATTTTCTTTTGTGCTCCTCTGAGTTATAGGAAAGGAGCGATCATTATCATCACTAATAGAACCAATATGATATTGTGACCCCCTCAGGTTATATAAATTCTCAGTATAAATAGATGAGCCCTTATTTAAAAGATGAAATTTCCTTCTTTTTTTTTCCTTTCACTTTTTACAAGCTGCATATGACAGTGGTATGGAATAAAGTCCTCAGGCCAAAGAGCTTGCCTCACCGAAGACTTATTTGTCTTATCTACCATTATTTGTTTGGTTACTCATACCAGAAGGCTATTTGCACACAAAACACACACACAGAAACACATAAACATATACATATAACAATGAGATCATTCAAAGCCACATTATGGGAAAAGACAAAACATTAACAAATTAGAAATTAAAAATAAAGAGAAAGTCATGACAGAGTTGAAGAATAATGCATGTATGTATGGCTGTTAATTTCATATTCTCTAGAACTTTATTTCAGCCATGTTTCACACCTGTCTATGTCACAAATTTTAATTTAAATAAAATATCTTGGTATTACCACAAAACATTATTACATTTGTATTCCTAATCCTTAAATACACAAACACATACAAACCAAATTTAAATGTGTTTAAAACCCATTCTTGTTATAGCTTCCATAATAAAGATTTTTATATGCGCCATCTAACTGCAACAATAAATACTGAAAACTGCTTAGTGAATTAAAGAATAAACTATTGTTTTTGCTTAGGTTGGCAATATTCACTAGACTGTTAAAGAGTTTCTTAAAACAAATGTGAAAATGGATGTTTTAAGATTATAAACATTAATTCATCAATATAAGTCCTTAATATTAATATTTTCTATAGCCTCTCATGGGCATGATTTTGTTGTTGTTGTTAGGTGTTGTTGATTCCAACCCATAATGACCCTATCTATAACAGAACAAATTTCTTACTGGTCCAACCCCATCCTCACAATCATCCATATGTATGAGCCCATTGTTGCATTCACTGTGTCAATCGATCTCATTGAAGGTCTTTCTCGTTTCCACTGACCCTCTACTTTATTAAGTATGATGTCCTTCTCCAGGAACTGATCACTCCTGATAACATATGATAAGTACATGAGATGAATTCCCTCCTGATAACATGTGATAAGTTTATGAGAAAAAGTCTTTCCATCTTTGCTTCTAAGGAGCACTCTGACTGTACTTATTCATTCTTTTGGTCTTCCATGGTATATTTAATAATTCTTTCCTAATACCATAATTCAATGGCCTCAATTCTTCTTTGGTGTGTTATTGCTGCTAGGCTTCCAGTTTATACATACATGGGATTACTCTGAACAAAACGTTTTTAAACCTATCTCTGTGATCGGTGTATAGCTTCAGACAAGTTCTTTCAGCCATACACATATACATAAATTATGGTAACTTCAAACCAAAGGATACTTTTTGTGTCATGGAAAATAATTATTTTGAGGTCAGAACTAATATCAAACAAAATCCAAATGGACAACTTTTCAAATCATTTAAGGTTTATAGTATGTTTATGGTAATGCATCAAGTAAATAAACAGTTTTTAGATGAATCAACCATTTAAAGGAATGTCAGGAAGACTTCAAAAATGAGCCAAGAGAGGGAAGACCATCACCTTCAACAAATAAAGAAACTGTGGCTGAAGTCCAGAAACTGGTGGAAGAAGACTAGAAGTACCAAAGAAGTTATAACTACTGAAGTTGGGATCTCATTTTGTTCAACATTTGCAATTTTTAAGTAAACATTGTGGCTTCATCAAGCTTTCAGCTGATCTTTCCATTGGTCTTTTAAGCAAGATCAAAGCCAGAGATGATAATTTCATGGACCAAATCATAGCTGGGAATGAGTCTTGGATTTACCAATATGATCCAGAGAGCATGGTCCAATCAAAATGGTGGCTTCTGAGAGGATTTTCTGGGACAGATACATTCAAGACATAGAGGTCAGTTCAGAATGTTATTATGACTGTTTGGGGATCCTAAAGGGGTAACATTGATAGATTTCTTTAAAGGTACAGGACGACCATAAGACCTTTTTATGAAAACAAAACAAACAAAAACAACAAAAAACTATGAAAATTGAAAACTGCATTGGTGAGAAAAAGGCTAGGAAAGTTACACTAGGGATTTTTTTTTTCCATCACGACAATTCACTTACTCATTCTTCAAAGGTTGTAAGAGCTGCCTTATGAAAATATTGTTGGAAAACCTGATCCCATGCACTCTACTTGGGATCAACTTGATCTTGCCCCCTTGGAAGTTATTTTTGTTCCTAAAAGTGAAAGAAAATTTAAAAGGAACACAATAGCAAGATACCAAAACTGCTATTTTGATGTGGTGTAAATGAAAGAGGACAGAATTCTTTGGGGAAGTGTTACAGAGATGGAGCCACCACCTTCAGAAGCGTGTAGGCCTAGATGGAGGATATATCAAGAAACTATAGCCTCACCTTTTTATTTTTGTTTCAGAAAAGCCATATTTTATTTTTACTTACTCTTGAGTGCATATGTATGTGTGTCTATGTGTACATATGCTTCAAAATTTTGTTGGAAAAATGATAATGGAATATTTTCATAAACTCTTTGAAGTCCCCTCAGATATTGTAAAAACTAGAAACTGAATATATTTCTATTACTATCAAAATTAAACATTAATAATATCATAAATAACCTACTACAGATTTACAGACATTTTCCATTTGGTTCACAATACTTTGGGATAAAGATATGAACATAAACTTTGATCCAAATCTTTAAACAGAAAAGAGGAGTACCAGAAACAACCAGAGTCAAGGACAATTACATATTTTCTTACAGAAAGAGAATGATTTCAGGACTATACAGACTGGACACACTAAAGTACACAGGGTTTCAGACTTGCATATGAATATGCTAAATAATACTTTTTAAAAAAAACCTTCTGAGGGAAACACATATAAAATTTATTTTCTTATTATTTGATCTGCTGAGTGTCTCTTAGTGAAGCATGTAATTCTTACGTTCTTAACAAGATATGATGCTACATATCAGTAGACAAAGCATAAAAAAATCTTGATAATGTTAGCAGAACAGGTCAATTCTGGCAATTTTTTTTCTGTTTTTATGCCACTTACCAATGAAGCATTGTGTTTGTTTTGATCATAAAGCCTATTTATATGTAAGATATAGTTACTATAATTAAAATGAATTGAAAAATAGAATGCTAAATACAGCTAATGTTGTTGAATGCAGACCTTGGCTTTTCATATCATGTTAATTTATAAAACTGAGAAAAAGTCCATATACCCATCAACAAGAGAATGAATAAACTATAGTATATCCATATACAGAATTCTATTTATCAATAAGGAATGGTATTAGAAACAATATGAATATCAGCAACAATATGGATGTATCTCAAAAGAATCACACTGAAAGCAGTCTTATATATAAGAGTACATACTGGAGCAAAAGATGCTAAGATGGCAGACTAGGCAGAAAACACCTTCTACAACAGACATACAGAAATTCAAATGAGATACATGCAGATGATGGTCCTGGAACCCAGAGCTTCACATGAAGGGATAGATGCATGACTGAATGCTTACTAGAAGAGAGATGAACAGACATGGCAAAAAAAGAGAGAGAGAGAGAGAGAGAGAGAAAGCTATTTTGACCCTTTGTGAGCAGCTTCAGACACAACAGAAACATTATCTGAGGCTTGAAAATATAAAGGTAGGATTTTTTTTCTTGTTCCTCATATTCTCCTGGTGACCAGGGGCAAGGCCATTCCTCATCTGCATACACCCTAGGGATGCTTCTACTCTCTCGGTGTTCAGAGCCAAAATGGAGGTGAATGTAGCTGTTGTGCGCCCCATTAAAAGAAGGGGAGCTATTCACATTAAACCTGTTTGGGCAGGCCTCGTTCCAAATCTGCAGAGTCTGCCCTGGACAGCTCTGGACTAGCTTTCAATAGGAGAAGCACCTGAACAGACGTGTGGGAAATAAAAAAAAAGACTGTTAAACTGTGACAGCCATCACCTGCAGTGTGACCATCTTGAACTTTTGTGGGTGACTTTGAAGGCAAGAGGCAGCAGATAGTGCAGAGGAACACCATTTATTGGTGGAGAGAAATGACAAATTACTTTCTTCTTGAGTGATGCTATGGGTTAATGTGCCAGACTGCATAGCCATTTGAATTGCAAGGTTGGTGGTTCAAGCTCACCAGCTGCTCCTTGGAAACCCTATACAACAACAATCCACATTACCCTGGTGACCAAAAGTGTAGCTAGCCTCCATCCAAATACACTCCTAGGGAAGTTCATGCTATCTAAGCTGTTGAAGTCACATCAAAGTGTGTGGGGTTCTTGTAGCATCAACCCTGGCAACTGGAATCAGTTTGGCCTACTTCAGAC
>NW_006409024.1:464639-465882 GCF_000296735.1 Chrysochloris asiatica | reverse complement strand
TCTTATCCCCATCTCCACTCACCAGACCCATCTAGACAAGATGAAAACTATTCAGTGGGGATTCTACCTTCCCCCACACACTGTGAAATTAAATTAAAAGCTTGTAAGGCACTTTGTGACTTTATAACCCTACCCCCCCCCCCATTTTAGGTAGCCAATGTCTAAGTTGTCTGTTCCTATCAACCCTGCATACAGAGGGGATAGGATGAAGATTCTACCAACCCTGCGTACAGAGGGGATGGGATGAAGACTTTATCTTCTTCTGGTCAAGTTGTGATCATCAGGCCATTGAAGCTAGGTCAAATGGATACTATCTGCAAGTTTGGATGTTCTTGTGCATTTCCTCTCACGTCATATCAGCTGGATGCTTCACTCTCAGTTCTAGCCTTCCATGGCTATGTCCTTGTCCATGGGCTCAGAAGTCCTGAGGTCTCACCATACTTTGGACCAACCAGCCTTTCCTCTTCTCTCACTCATCTCCAGGTCAACAGGGGTCTATGGAATGTGTTGAACTCAGCCGATATTTTCATTGCTACCTTTGCTTCACTTCCACTCACCTGTAGACCAACATGGTTGCCAGCAAGCTTACATGTCTGCTTGTGTGATCCCTTTGGGTTTCAGTCTTAGAGGGGGGTTTGTCCTGAAAGGACTTGATTGCTTGCCTTGATGGCTCCCCAGCAAACAACTTGCTTGTTCTTGTAGTAGCCAATCAGATTGCCATTTTTGTTTTCGATTTTTTCTGCTGATCTTTCTTTCAAGAAGTACCTTATGTTCCTCGAGCTGCTCCAGGCTGATCTGCTTGCCCTTTCCAGTGGGAATGGACCTCAGAAGGTTCTGGATGGGGCTTAGGATTCCACCTAAGGTCCTATACACTACAAAGACTCCTCAAGAAGCCTATTTCATGGGGGAAGTTCTAGAAACTCTTTTAAGTATTCTAATGAGTTATAGGCTGAAGATGGGCTTGCACACTTTCTGTAATTTTATTTCCCGGTATTCCTTTTTAATCTCACTCAAGTGTCTATTTTACAATAATAGGCAAAGGCAACCAATATTCATAAGACAGTCAAGCATCTTAACATTATTTCTCCTCTTTTGCCCATTTAGACTATGCCTTGATACCTGTATCACAGGGTTCTGTTGCTCCAAGGCTGAACATACAAAACTATTTACCTCCGTTCCATCCAGCCCATGCAAATCTGCCTAAGTGTTTCCCTACCTATCTTGTTCTTCCATCCCCCTTCCC
>NW_006409024.1:444847-455924 GCF_000296735.1 Chrysochloris asiatica | reverse complement strand
TTCCGACTCGATGGCACCTGACAACAACAACAACAATGCACTAATATAACATGTGAGCATTAGTCTCCATGACTCTGAGACCAGAAGAACTAGATGGTGCCTGGCTACCACTACAAACTGTTCAGAAAGAGATCACATTAGAATCCACATAAAGTTGGAGAAAATGTGGAGTGTAAGATTAGACTATTGAGTTTTTTATGGTAAAAAATTATTTTAAACATCAGTTCCTCATTGAAACCCGGGCAGAAGAAGTCAAATGCAGTAACAGCACAAAGATGTTTATGCTCCCAACAACCCTGGAAATAATAGGTGAAATGCTCACTAAGAAAAAAGCAACAATGTCATCAGATAGAGGTGAAAATGGAGCCCAAGCTTCAATAAAGAACTACTTTTCTTTTGAAATCAGAAGTGCTAATCAATAACCACATGAATCTTAAGTTAAAATGATATACCTGGGAAATATGAAGAGGGAATTGGGTTGCCATTGGTTGTATCTATTTATCTAGGGACAGGAAACCTATGTTGTTGTCATTGTTAAGTGCCGTCAAATTGGTTCTGACCCATAGTAACCCTTTATGGGCTTTCCAAGGAATGGCTAGTGAATTTGAACCACTGACCTTGCAGTTTAAACTGACCTTGCAGTCCAGTGCTTATCCTACAGCACTAAACCAGTACTCCAAAGTTTAGCAGGCCTGTCTTCCTGTGTGCCTCTGGATTGATTTGAACCACCAGTCTTTTGGCTAGTAGTTGAGCACTTAACCATTGATGCCACCCTGGGAAATATGTGCCATTGATAAGAGTTGTTGCTGTTGTTCAGTGCTGTCGAGTTGGTTCTGACTTATAAAGACCCTCATAGAGAAGTGGCTGATGGGTTTGAACCACTGACCTTGCAGTTAGCAGCCCAGTGTTTATCCTACAGTGTCACACCAGGACTCAGACATGACTGTTGTTGCTGTTGCTAAGTGCTGTTCAGTCAGTTCTGATTAATAGCAACACTGAATAAAGTTTCTGAGGAGTGGCCGATGGGTTTGAACCAATGACCCTATGATGAGCAGTCCAGTGCCTAACCTAGAGCTCCCCACCAGGACTCAGGAATGACTAGGACACAGTTAAAATAGCAAATCCAGATTGTTGGTATACTTTCCAGTCAGCACTGATGTGTGGTGACACTATATGCAGCAGAATAAAGCTTGCCTAGCCCTGCACCCACCACACCACCATGGTTGGTCTGCTCAAATCCATTGTTGCAACCACTGTGTATTTTGAGTGCCTTCCAAGGTAGGAGGTTCATATTCCAGCACTATATCAGATAATATTTTATTGCAATTCATAGGATTCTCACTGCCTATTTTTTGGATGTAAACTAACAGGCCTTTCTTAATCTGTTTATGTCTAGAAGTTCCACTGAAACCTTTCAAATACTCCATAGAAAATTCATAGATTGCCTTTATTTTTTGCTTTTTAGTGCTATTAGAAGCTAACCAACAGCTTAAATTATAATATCCACCTGAACATCCTGAGCCAGAGACACTCAGGAACGCAGTTGCAGGTGTGTATAAGGCTCAATTAAAATCCTGACTTGAAAAGTTCTCCTTTGCTGAGCATCTATAGGAGCCTTGGGCAACTAGACACAAGGTCAGCAATTTGAAAGATGAGACTTTCTGCTCTTGCAAAAAGTTATTGCCTTGGGAGCTCTATACAGGGTCACTATGAGTAGACTCTTACTCCACAGCATACAGCCACCACCACCACCATGGTCTAACACCCTATGCCAGTCTAGTGAAATGGCATTTCCTGGGTTCTCTGGTGTTCTGAACTATAAGCTCAGCTCTGCTGAAGCCTCTTTCTGAGTTATTCATATGAGCAGGCATTAACTGGTGCAGTGAGAAAGGCTTCCACCATCCTACATGCCCTGGTGATGGGGGTTGCTTTTTGCCATAAAGTCAGTTTTGACCCATAGTGACCCTGTATAGAGGTTCGAAGGCTATAAATCTTCACAAGGACAGAAAGCCTCATCTTTCTCCTACAGAGAGACTAGTAGATTTGAACTGCTGAGCTGTGAATAGCAGCCCAACTTGTGACCCACTATGCTACCATGGCTCCTACATAGCCTCCTCACAACAAATTATTTGTGATACTCACTTTTGCTTGCTTCATGTACAGCTTTTAAATAATTGAAAAAGCTCCAGACTTTTTCTTGAAGTAAAGTAAGGCTAAATAAGAACCATATTCCCCTGTTCAGATTTAACCTACAATTTTTTTTTTTTAAAGATATATTAGGAACTGATCTCATTCATAGCCCAGAGACAGCCTTTATTTCCCACACTGTGAGAAATTCTCAAGATGGTCCATCTTCAGAAATATAAAGGGCTCATGAGATTGCTTGACCAGGCAGACATAGATTGTCGATTTACATCCAGAGATATGTAAACAGGATGAATTGGGAGAAGGGAGGAAAGATACCTGTTCTAGGACTAGGAACTTTGAATAAGAATACAGTAGTGCTCTGGTAGCAGTAGCGTAGTGGTTACGAATCAGGCTGAGAACCTTAAGGTCAGCAGTTCAAAAGTACCAGCCACTTCACGGGAGAAAGATGAGGCTTTCTACTCCCGTCAAGATTTACAGCCTTGGAAACCCTGTACAGGGTCACTATGGGTCGGAATTGACTCGACGGCACTTAACAACAACAACAACAGTCATTAAGACCATGGGCTAGCCATTTTGGCTTCTATGGGGAAAAGCAAAATGGGAAGTGCCAGTAAAACTGTAAATAGGGAACTGGAACTGGAGGAGGGGCTTTTTTCGAGACAGGGGAATGAAACTGCTTGTAGGCTGCCCATGTCTACTGGGTTGGGCACCTGATTTTGCAAAATCAAATAAAGAAAATCTCTTTTGTGCTAAAATGAGTACAGATTGGATTACTTGAGCATTTGTTGATATGGACATTTCTCACAAATTTGGGGGTCCATCCAGGATTTTCTGCTTGCCTGGAGCAGCAGCCCTAGTGGAAAAGGAGATGCATCCCACCTAGGTTTTTGTAGCCTACTCCACAGGGTTGATTGCCTCCCAGAAAGAGCCAGAAAAACACCCGAGACTGTTGAAAGATAATCAGAATTCAGCAAAAATACATGAAGGACTGAGAACAGTGTAACCATGGTGACCAGGCAATCTGTGCATGGGCCAGCGTAGAAAAATTGGATTGAAAGTATCAGCTTGGTGGTTAGGCATTTAGGGGATCATTGTGTGACTGAGACGCATCTTGGATGGGAAGCAAGTGCCTAGTCCCAATCCAGTTGGAGATAGACAAAGCAAATCTCGGGGTATGTGCAAGACACCTCCAGGTTAGTGCATACAGGGAAACTCAGACAACAAGACCAATAGACAATGGGGAATGGAATTCTAGGTCTAGGGAAGAAGGGGGCAGGAGAGACTCCCACAGACATTACGCCTAACAGTCCTTTGGGGAGAATGTTGAGGGTTTGGGGGGACAATTCCTGAACCCAGGAAAAAGATAAACAAAAGATGAAATATTGTTGTTTTATTTGGCCAAAAGAACCAATCTATTTACCATCTGTGTTCTGGCCTCAATTTGGTTCCAGTGAGGACTGGGTCTGCCAAGCCCTGGTCCTTCATGTAAATGATAGAACTCTGTCTTCTCAGGAGGAGGTAGCCTATACTCTTTGTTGGTTAGTAGGGGGAGAAGAATCAGTTCAGAAGATGGTCTCCCTTAAAGAACCAAGACCAAGACAAATTGAGGGATGGAGTGAGAACCCCACTGATGAACTTTTAAGAGAAGCTCAGAAAGTATTTGGGAGAAGAAGGGAGCAGCAAAAGCAGAAAATCAGAACAAAATAATAAGAGGCTAGAATAAGACCCCCCTTCTCAAGGTAAGTGGGTCAGTGATTACAGTGTTAGGTCTCCTCAGAGGAAAAGGAGGAGGAGAGGAATGGGCCAGAAGATGTTGTAAGAGTGAGAAGACAGGCCATTTCAAAAGAGAATGTCCAGAGATTAAAAAAAAGGGAAAAAGGGCCTGTACAGTAATACAGGGCCTAGGGACTTTTTTTGGGGGGAGGTGGGTATGGTAGTTTTCAAATATAATTCTTAAAATAAATGTAGCCATAGACTACTTGAGTTTACAACACAAAATTCTGTGTTTGCACATTGAAGGTGAAACGTAAATGTGAATTGGGCATTGAAAAGTTGTTTTTTCTATTCTTTCTGCAGTAAAATGGTACAAATTAATTGATTTAAAAGGTGGTTAAGGATTTGTTTGACTGGTGTTATAATATTTGCAAATTTATATTAATGTTTCAGATCTTATGAAAACATAATACTATTTTAAAAGCTGTTTGGTTTGAGGACATTATGCTGAGTGAAATTAGTCACAAAAAGAGAAATATTGCATAGGCTCCCCTACCTGGGATTCCTGAGAAACTACGTGCTGGCCCTTTCTGCTTTACTAACCCTCAGATCAAAACGACTCTTGGTCCAAACCCATTCTTTCAAATTCACCATTCATAACTTCTCACTAGGAGACCTGGTTCTGATCAAGACCTGAAAAGAGGACAGATTCAAGCAGGACTGGGAGTAGGGCTCTTACTAAGTGTGGTTAACCATTGAGACAGCTATCCAGATTGTGGAGAAGGAGTGGACTCAAATAAAGGACCAGTGAAGAAGGACTCTACCTAATTGAAAAGTAGTTACTGGTGGGAAACGCATCTCTTGCCCATGGAGCCTCTCAAAGTTACCCTGGAAAGTGTCTGAGAGGCTGCCTTGCCATATTGTCACATTTTTTTCCTGGTCCATCTCACTCTTGGGGGTCTAAAGAATTAGTACCACTGAGTCACCGCTTCTCAGAAGACCTGGTAGAATTGGGGAACATAGATTAAGTTAAGATGAAAGTACACTTCAAAGAGAGAAGTGGGTCTGTCTCCATGAGTGGAGAAGATCCTTTGGGACTGGAGTATTGTTGTTGTTAAGTGCCGTCGAGTCGGTTCCGACCCATAGCGACCCTGTACAGGGTTTCCGAGGGTGTAAATCTTTACGGGAGTAGAAAGCCTCATCTTTCTCCCGCGGAGCGGCTGGTAGTTTCGAACCGCTGACCTTAAGGTTCGCAGCCCGATTCATAGCCACTATGCTACCAGAGCTCCTTGGGACTGGGGTATACTAGGGCTTATAAAGGTATGGAGTCTCTTCCTCTAAGAGTGGGCTAATACATATTAATTAGGAGGAATGGTATATTAAATATGCATCAATTATTGGTAAAGGGGTGGAGATGAAGCCAGAGTAAGACAGGCTTAGGGCTCAGAGGTTCTGACCTGTCACTGACAAGATGGGATGGGTTTGGAAGCTAATATGGCTAAAACGTATCATTACCATGCGGATGGTGCAAAGGACTTTTGCCTAAAACCAGCCAGTCAGGATGATAATAGATATAACTATGCATCATTCCCTCAAACCATCAAATTAGGTGTTTGACAAGTTTTTATCCTGTGGGAAATTGGAGGACCCAGTGCTTATCTCAATTAATGCCCCCACTGTCAGCATTAGGAATCTAAGAGTAGCAATCTGCATCTATTAAATGGGTGCCCACATTTCTAGATGGGACCCTGTGGGCTGGAAATGACCCTGAAAGAGTAGAAGTGATTGAGGTAGAAGATGTAAGATAAACATTAGAGAAAGAAACAAGATATAGATGTGTGAACACTTGGGTAGAATGGATTATATATTCAGTACAGTTTCTCAACAAAAGTGATTGCCATGTTTGCGCAGCTGATAAACCACAGGCACAGGTAATTCCCTTTTGCCCTAGTTGGGATTCAAACTTATACTGCATGTTGGCTCTGTACCAAGTCAAGGATGCTTGGGGAAATGAAACTTATAAGGGCTTGTCAAAGCCCTTCTCAAATTCCTTCATTCACCAGAGGGATGACGAACTACTCTTCTTGTCTTTAAAGGCAGGGAGCAGAGTTCACAGTGTCTGTAGGAGAATTGACAACTTGCACCCACGTCAAAAATGTCGCTGGTGAGCCTAGCAGTGTCCTATTAGGCCTTCAGAGTATTGTGGAAAAGGGAATGTCCAAGATTTAGTGTTATCCGATTGGACTGGAATGTGCGTATTGGTCCAGCTAGCAATTCCCTTCACCCTAGTTCCACCAGAAACCTGAAATCTCAGGCCTGGAGATTTCTCCTGGGATCTCTTGATCCATAAACGACACCAGAGGGGTGGTTTAGAAAGTGGGAAAATATAGCCACGTCAATTCTCACTTTTCTCAAATCAGTAATTGGAATTTAGACAGCTATTGGATATTGTATCATGTCCTGAATCTGAGGACTAGTGCAGATTCGGAGGAAGTCAGACTTGGTCCCTACTTGGTTTAAACATTTGGTACTATGAACGGGATTCATTGCAATGGCTCCAGACCTAAGAAATTGTAAGGTTTTGTGGGAGAAAGAATGAAGAGTAATGGGATAAAATGTTTTAGCTGAAAGGAGAGCAGCTTCTGGAGTTGCCTGGAGCTGGACAGAAAAGATAGTTGACATGTGGCCAGGGCCTACTTGAATCCACCCTGCCAGAGGCTCAAGGCCACATGCATATGAATGGGATTAGTCCAAGGTGGAGGGAAAGATTCAATTTGTGTGTTTTAAAAGGTTAATGTGTTTGACTGCCTTATTATTGTAAAATAGACATACATTTGCAATAGGAATATTGGGAATTATGATGATGGCAAATGAGGAAGCCAGAATTCAGCCTATACTTAAGTATACAATTAATTGTATTGTTAGAACTTTAAGGTGAAATCTTGAGCCAGAACTTCAGAATTGAGACATTTGCATATCTTTTTTTAAGTTTTTATTGTGAATTGGGTGATAGTTTGCATAGGAGAACATCAGCTTTACATTCATTCTATCGTATTTTTTTTCCATTGCAATGATTACAATCCCCTCCATGAGTCATCATTCAATAGCATTTAATTCCATTCCCTCTGGGTTTTTTTTGGGGGGATGGACTCGAAGGCACTAAACAACACCAACAACAACACTAAAGTACTCAGGAATATACAATCATTCAAACAACCAAAGGGCACACCCCGCAAGCCCGCCTCCGATGCCTTCAGCACACAGCCTCTCTACCTCTCTGAGTCCAGAGTCCCAGCCACTCCATCTCTCCACGTCATCATCTCTGCCTCCATCTCTGGCATCACTGCTTTTCTGGATAGGGTCCTGCACTCTGCTATTCTCCCCTGATGGTCCCAGGATCCTCTGCTCCTGGACTGCAAGATCAACCATTCCCCTCCTTTTGGTCATAAAACGTCTACCTTTACATTTGCAACACTCACAATCAGTCCTGATAGCAATTATTCACTATTTAATCACGAGAGTCTTATTCCCCATCTCCTTTCACCAGGTCCATCCAGACAGGTTAGAAACCACTCAGTGGAGATTCTACCTTTCCCCACACCCTCTGAAACTAGGCTCCCTCTTTTTTTTTTTTTTTTTTTTTTTTAATGTTTTATTGTGAAGCGTCGTGGTTACGAATCGGGCTGCGAACCTTAAGGCCAGCAGTTCGAAACTACCAGCCGTTCCACGGGAGAAAGATGAGGCGTTCTGCTCCCGTAAAGATTTACAGCCTCGGAAACCCTGTACAAGGTCGCTATGGGTCAGAACCGACTTGACGGCACTTAACAACATTGTGAATTATGTGATAGTTTACATGGGAGATCATTAGCTTTACATTTATCCTATTGTATATCATTACATTGCCATGGTTACAATCCCCTCCATACATCATTAAAACAACCAAAGGGTATACCCAGCCACCCTGCCCCTCGGTCATCAGCACACAGCCCATCTCCCTGTCTGGGTCTAGAGTTCCCAGCTACTCTATCTCTCCACGTCATCGTCTCTGCCTCCATCTCTGGCGTCACTGTTTCTCTGGGTAGGGTCCCACACTCCGCTCTTCTCCCTTGATGGACCCAGGGACCTCTACTCCTGGACTGCAAAGTCAACCACTCTCCTCCTTTTGTTACAAAAGTCTACCTTTACATTTCAAACCCTCACAATCAGTCCTGATAGTAATTATTCACTATTATACCACTTAAGTGCTATCCCCATCTCCTTTCATCAGCCTCACCCAGACAGATTGGATAATACTCCATGGAGATTCTACCTGTCTCCACACCCTCTGGATCTAGGTTTCCTCTTGAAAGCTTGTAAACCAGTCACTTCTTGCCTTTGTAGCACCCCCGCCCTCCATTTCGGGCAGCCGATGTCCAAGTTGCCCATTGCTAACTGCACTGTGTACTGAGAGGGTGGGAACGATCCTCGCTGTAAAGATTTGTTCCCTCTTTTGAGCTACTGCATCCATAGGTGTAGGCCAAGTTCAACAAATTGTATCAGATTACTCATTTTTTCCTCTTCTTTGTTCTTCTAGTTGAGCTCTGGTCATCCAGCCATTGAAGCCAGGTCAAGTGGGTATTATCTGCAAGTATGGGTGTTCTTGTGCATATGCCCTCTCTCCTTATCATCTGGACACTTCATTCTCCACTACAGTCCTCTGTGGCTATGTCACTGACTCTGGGCCCAGGAGTCCCCAGGTCTTGCCAAACTACTGGCCGAAACAGGTCTCCACCTGGGTTCACAGGAGTCTATTGAACGTGGTTGGACTTAGCTCACAACTTCATTGCTGTTTTTCCCTAACTTCCCCTTACAGGTAACCAATGTGGTCACCAGTCAAACCACATGTCTTAGTCTTGGAAGGGGGTTTCCCCAGAGGGAACCCAACTACTCACCTTGATGTCTTTTAGGCAAGCAACTTGCTTGTTCTTGCAGTAGTCAGTCAGACTGATGTTACTGTTTTTTATTTTTCCTGTTGGTCTTTCTTTCAAGAAGTATCTTCTGTTTTTCTGTCTGCACCAGGCTGGTCTGCTTGTCCTTTCAAGTGGAAATTTCCCACCTCTGAAGATTCTAGATGGTGTTCAGGATTCCGTATATGGTCTCATGTAATGCAGAGGCTCCACAGGAAGCCTCCTTCACTGGGCATGTTGTAGCCCCCTTTTAGGTATTACAATCAGTTACAGGCAAAAGATGGACTTACAATCTCTCTATGGTGATATTCCTGCCTATTCCTTTCTCTCCCTCAAGTGTCTATTTTATAATGGTATGCAAGGGAAACCAACATTCAAAAGAGAGCCAAGGATCTTAACATTATTTCCCCAGTTTTGCCCATTCTATCCATTTGTCAGTCCCTGTATCCCAGAGCCCTGTTGTTCCAAGGTTGTACATACATCATTATTTATCTCTGACCCACTTGTTGGTGTTGTTGTTATGTGCCGTGGAGTCGATTCCGACTCATAGCAACCATGTACAGGGTTTCCAAGGCTGTAAATCTTTACGGGAGCAGACCGCCTCATCTTTCTCCCGTAGAACCACTGGTAAGTTTCGAACTGCTGACCTTGCGACTCGCAGCCCGATTCATAACCACTACGCTACCAGAGCTCCCTTAGCTCATGCAAACCTGCCTAATGTTCTCCTATCTGCCTTATTCTTCCCTTACCCTCCCACTTCTTGTGTATTGCCATCCTCCCCAGCACCTAAATTATCCTGTGTCTATTTCCTATCCTGTGTGCCACTTCCCCCTCCCTCCCTTTACCCCACCCCCCATATTCTGGTAACCAGCAAAGAATTCCCCCCAACCCTTTTAGTATGGGTTCTTTTTCTTAGTCTTTTACAATAGTGGGCCTATGCAATATTTCTCCTTTTGTGACTGACTAATTTCACTCAACATAATATCCTCAAGGTTCATCCATGTTACGTGGTAGCTTACATCTTCCTTGTTGTTCTTCAAGGTAGGAAAATAATCCATTGTGTGTATGTACCAAAGTTTGTTTATCCATTCTTCAACTGATGGACATTTAGGCTATCTCCAGTTTTTGCCATTGTAAATAGTGCTACTATGAAAATTGGTGTGCATATATCTACTCATGTTATGTCTCATATTTCTTGTAGGTAAATAACAAGTAGAGGAATTGCTGGATCACAAGGTATTTCTATTTCCAACCTTCAGAGGAAGGGCCATATTGCTTTCCAGAGAGGTTGGACCATTTTGCAATCCCACCAGCAATGCAGGAGCATCCCAGTCTCTCCATATCCTCGCCGGGATTTATTGTCCTATACTTTTATGATCTTTGCTGGTGTGAGATGATATCTCATTGTTGTTTTGATTTGCCCCAATTTAATGGCTAGTGATAATGAACATTTCTTCATATGTTTGTTGGCTGCCCAGATCTCCTCCTTGGTGAAGTGTCTGTTCGTGTTGTGTGCCCATTTTTTAATTGGGTTGTTTGTCTTTTTCTTGTAGAGGTGTTATAGTTTCCTATATATTTTAGAAATGAGTCCCTTGCCTGATGTGTCATTGCAAAAGATTTTTTTCCCATTTAGTGTGTTCCCTTTTTACTCTTTTGATGAAGTCTTTTGATGCACACGTTTTTAATTTTTAGTATGTCCCAATATCTATTTTGTCTACTTTTGTTTGTGCAGTTTTAAAAATGTTTGGTAGTTTGTGTATTCCCTGAATTAGAGCCCTCACATTTGTCCCTATTTTTTTATTGATGGCCTTCATAAATCTGAGATTCACATTTAGGTCTTTAGTCCATGCTAAGTTGTTTTTTGTATAAGGCGTGAGGTAAAGGTCTTGTTTCAATCTTTTGCATATCGCTTTCAGTTCTGCCAGCACCATCTGTTGAAGAGACTATCACCTCCCCATGAGATATATTTAGGCACTTTGTCAAAAATCAGTTGGCTGTATGTGGATGGGTTAATTTCTGGAGTCTTGATTCTGTTCCATTGACCAATGTATCTTTCATTGTACCACTACCAAGCTGTTTTGACCACTACAGCCATGTAATAAATTTTGAAGTTGGGAAGTGAGAGGTTTCCAACCTTATTCTTCTTCTTAAGCAGTGCTTTGCTTATCCTGGGACTCTTTCCTTTCCATATAAAGTTTGTAATTGTTTTTTCCATCTCTTTGAAGAATGTCGTTGGAATCTAGACTGGGATTGCATTATATGTGTAAATT
>NW_006409024.1:442853-444224 GCF_000296735.1 Chrysochloris asiatica | reverse complement strand
CTCTGAGTTTGTTTTTATAGTTTTTTCCTGTTCTCTACTCTTCCATCTGTCTATTTAGTTCTGGGAGGTGTTGCCACATATGTCAATCTCTGGTTGTTGTCTGTTTTGTTGGTTCTCAGTCCACAGAACTTCCTTTAGGATGTTTTGTAGCACACATTTGGTTTTGAAAAAATCCCTTAGCTTCTGTTTATCCTGGAATGTTTTGATTACACCATCATATATAATTGATAGCTTTGCTGGAAAAGGATTCTTGGTTGGCAGTTTGTTTGTTTTTTTTCTTTCAGTGTTTTATATATGTCTCCCCATTGCCTTCTAGCTTGCATGGTTTCTGCTGAGCGATCAGAGCGTAATCTGACTTGCTTGCCTTTTTGTGTAATGCTTCTCGTTTCTGTAGCTGCTTTTAAGATTGTCTCCTTATCTTTGATTTTGGAAAGCTTGATTATGATATGTCTTGGTGATTTTCTTTGGGGCTCTATCCTTCCTGGGGTTCATTGAGCTTCTTGAATGTTTATCTTTTCACTTTTCAGGATGTTAGAGAAATTTTCTTCCAGCAGTCCTTCAACTATTTTCTCTGTGGACTGTGCGATTCTTCCTGTTCCAGAATGCCGATAATTCTTAAGTTACTCCTCTTCATGTTGTCCAACATGAATCTTAGAACTTCTTCAGATTTTTTTAATACTTTTTTCTGCTTGCTCTTCTATCTTAGTGGCATTGTGTGATTTGTCTTCCAGCTCATTAGTTCTGCCTTCCATCTCTTCAATTCTACTCCTTTGCCCTATCAGTGTATTGCTTATTTCTAATATTCTTTTATTGATTATTTGGGCCTGTCTCTGTAGGTTCTGAAGTGTTTCCAATACTGTATCTATCATATTTAATTGTTCCTGTAGCACTTTCCTGACTTCTTCCTTATTTCTCTCAACTCCTTTATGAAGTGTTTTGAAACATTTTATAATCATTTTTCTGAATCCCTTCTCAGGCATTTCCAAGGCCTGCCCTTCTTCCAGAATGTAGTCCAGGTCTACCCCTAGGTCATTTGTCTCAGACATTTTTTCTTGTTTCTGGACATGTGCTGATACGGTCATCTGTTTGTGCTTCTGTGACATATTTAGTGTTTACCTGTGGCCTTATTACTTAATTGAGTGTGTGTTTTGGTATTTTTTATGCTTTCTGATTGCCTCCAAGTAGATGTGATCAGGATGTGGGCTTTGATTTTCACTCTTCTTATTGCTTAACTCAGAGTAACTTTCACAGGTGTTGTCTGCTATACCTCCCTGGTGTATAGCAGTTAGTACTGGCTCTTGCCTGAATTGTGGGGTTTTATAGGGTGTGATTATAGCTTGACTATATGGCAACAATTGCTGTCTCTTCTTG
>NW_006409024.1:438892-440650 GCF_000296735.1 Chrysochloris asiatica | reverse complement strand
CTTCAATATGGATTACATCTCAATGTCAAGAAAACAAAAATCCTCACCACTGGACCAATAAACACATTCTTATCAATGCTTCGCCTGATATTCTGTGATATTGTTGATGGAGACCTTCACTGCACCTCTACCCTATCCACCACCAAGCCCCACTTCCTAGCCTCCTCTTGAAAGTTTGAAAGCCAGTCACTTCGTGCCTTTGTAGCTCCGCCGCCGCCCCCACACACACACACTGATTGGAGTAATACATGTACTGAATTCAAAGACTTAACGTTATATAATAACTCTTAATTAATATACAAATCTAATTTTATTCCAGTCAAATCAGAAAGATAAAACCTTAGCTCTTTAGTTGTTGTTGTTGTTGTTGTTAGGTGCCATTGAGTCGGTACCGACTCATAGTGACCTTATGCACAGGAGAACGAAACACTGCCCCATCCTGGGCCAACCTCACTAGTGTTGTGACACTTGAGTCCATCGATGTTGCTACTTGGCCAATCCATCTCATTGGGGATCTTCCTCTTTTCCTCTGACCCTCCACCTTACCAAACATGCTATCCTTCTCTAGCGACTGCTCCCTTCTGACAATATGTCCAAAGTATGAGAGACAAAGTTTGGCCATCCTGGCCTCCAAGAAGCACTCTAGCTGCACTTCTTCCAACACAGATCTGTTGGTTCGTTTGGCAGCCCGTGGCACTTTCAATATTCTCTCCTCCAACACCATAATTCAAAAGCATCAATTCTTCTACAGTCTTCCTTATTTGCTGTCCAGCTTTCATATGCATATGAAGTTATTGAAAATACCATGGCTTGGGTCAGGTACACCTTAGTTCTTTACTGCTGCTATAATATAAATGAAGTCCTGGTGTGGCACTGTGGGTTAATGCGCTGGACTACAAAGTCAGTTTGAACTGTAAGGTAGGCAGTTCAAGCCCACCAGCCGCTCCTTGGAAACCCTATGCAGTTCAGAACCAACTCGACAGCACTTAACAACAACATAATATAAATACCACAAGAGGATAGCTTAAATAAACACTTAAATTTTCACTTAAGAGGCTAGAAGTCCAAATTCAAGGTGCTGGCTCTGGAAGGTCCTTGTCTCCCTAAAGCGTCTATTCCTTGGCAATCTTCATATGACTTGGCATCTATCTTCCCCCATCATTGCTTTTAATCTCGTAAAAGAGACTGACCTAAAACATACTCTGAACTAATACTGTCACATTAACATAGCAAAGACAGCCAATTCCTCAATTAGATTATAACCAAAGTGTGTTGTTGTTGTAGTTAAGTGCCCTCAAGTCAGTTCTGACTCATAGAGACCCTGCATAATTTTCTGAGGAGCAGTTTGAACCACTGACCTTGGTGTTAGCAGTCTAATTCTTACCCTAAAATACAACACCAGAATCCCAACCACAGGTATTTTGTTGTTGTTAAGTACTGTAAAGTTGATTCAAATTCATAGCCACCCTGTATGGGGTTGCCAAGAACAGCTGATGTGTTTGAACCACTGGCCTGTAATTAGCAGTTCAGTGCTAATGGTACAACATCACACCAGGACCCCAACCACAGGTATTGTTGTCAAGTGCCATTGAGTTGGTTCCAACTCATAGTGACCCTGTATAGGGTTTCTGAGGAGTTGCTGTTGCATATATATATATATATATATATAAGGAGCTCTGGTAGCGTAGTGGTTACGAATCGGGCTGCAAACCTTAAGGTCAGCAGTTCGAAACTACCAGCCGCTCCGCGGGAGAAAGA
>NW_006409024.1:420350-438698 GCF_000296735.1 Chrysochloris asiatica | reverse complement strand
GTCAGCAGTTCGAAACTACCAGCCGCTCCGCGGGAGAAAGATGAGGCTTTCTGCTCCCGTAAATATTTACAGCCTCAGAAACCCTGTACAGGGTCACTATGAGTCAGAACCGACTCCACGGCACATAACAACAACAACATATATAAAGATTATGCCTTTTTAAATATGAAATTTTCTATTCCTTTTTCATCTTACTTAATAGATACACAATTATAGATTTGTAAGATTTATCAAATGTGATTTCCCTTTCTAGTAACTAGTCTTTCTTAAAGACATGTCCAAAGTAAGGAACAAATGTCTCGCCATCCTTGCTTCAATAAAGCATTTTAGTATTATTTATTTTCTAAGACTGATTTGTTTGTTCTTCTGAGAGCCCCTGGTGTAGTCCATATTCTTTGCCAACATTACAATTTAGTCACATGATGATCAAAACTTAGACAACATCTAATATCAATAGAACAAGCCAGTAATGAAAAAAGAATATAGGTAAGAATAGGAAAATGGAAACATGAAATTCCTCTCTTAAGATTTTACCCTTCTAAAGTTCATGGCCATTTCTCCTAGGAAGTATTTGGCACTGACTCCTGCCCAACACATGCACACATGACTCCATTCTAAAGATCTGTCCTCAGACTCTCTTGACATAATCAGGCAGAAGAGAATGAATCAGCCCAATTTCCATGGAGGAATCCATCACTGCCCCATCTCACTCTCTGGTTGCATCCAGTTTCGTTAAAACCAGAAACCCAAAGAGATCAAGTATCATTTTCCTAGGCTTAGTTCCTTATAACAATAAATAAAATTATTCCCAAGTAAAAATTTGGAATTGTCTTATTTATCATGTTAAATAAGACAATAAAACCTATTTATAATTCAGTGGCCTTGGATAGCTTATATCATCTCTCTGCCTCAGTTTCTCTGTTTATAAAGTGGGAATAATAATAATTATCCATGTCATAGAATCGGTACATGAGTTAAGTGATTCCATAGATCTACCGCATTTGGAATAGTACCTGGTTTATGTTAAGTAACAAAAATTCCTTACAATTTGCAATTATATCAACCCCAAAACTAGAATTCTTCTTGGCCTTCCCATTTTTCTTACATGCTTACAAAAATACTGACAATCTATTTGTTCCATTTATGAGAGCATTTTCATTTATACTAGACAACTTCAGTTACATTAGCACACCAGGGAATTGATACTGTCATTCTGATCAAAAAGAACAGGAGTCTACAGCATGGTTTTCTAAAGGAACAAGACTGGGGAATTAGAGAAGGTTGTCCACAGATTCTGAAGTGTGATGATTAAGGTAAGAACTGAAGGGCAAGGAAAGTTTAATCAGTATAAAGGGACAGATGGACATGTTAGGGTGAAAAATCAGCAGAGGACATTCTTTATTGAAGAGAATGGGCAGGGAGTGAGTGAAAAACTGAAAGAGGACCCATTTATTTACGGAGGTTGTTGAATGCTGTGGAATTGATTCCAACTCACAATAACCATGTGTATGTTTCCAAGGCTGTAAATCTTTCCGGGAGCAGAAAGCCTTATCTTTCTCCAGAGGATTGGCTGGTGGACCTGAATTGTCGACCTTGTGGTTAGCAATCCAGTGCTTAACCTACAGAGCCACCACGTTCCCTATTTATGGAGGTTCTTGTTGTTAAGAACTGTCAGGTCGGTTCTGACTCATAGTGAACCTGTATAGAGTTTCTGAGGAGTAGCTGGTGGGTTTGAACTGCCAACTTGGTGGTTCTCAGTCCAGTGCTGATCTTAGAGTACCACACCAGAAGTCCATTTATGGAGGGCAGAATAAGAGAAAGCTAGAACTTTACTAAACGCAGAAAAAAGAAGGAAATTGTTGTATGTTCCAGATACTGAATATCAGCCCCCAGGCAGCAAGTCAGCATTCTAATCTCTGTTTAAACAGTGCATGTATTATCATTACACTGTTTAAACTAGGTGATACATTTGCTTTATTTCAAATCACCCAATTTTATATTATAGTGATATACTCTTACTGCTTTGATTATCAGCCCAGAAAATTCATCACGCCAAGTCCATTTTTCACAGCAAGCCTAAATCTATTTTTCCCAGCAACTTGCCTGATTCATGTCAATGCGATTCCTTTAGCCATAACTCCAGGGAGAAAAACAAAGCTCACCCTCAGGGGACACTGAACACATAATGATAAAGGCTTTAAAGAATATTTGTTTTTCACAAAATTGAAAAACTAGTTACAGAAATGTGTATTCTAGGACACTAAAGATGTGTATCTTAAATTGAACACAATAGGTATTTATTTATCTAGTATGAAAGCCCAGGTGCCCACTTTGAACAACTGTTGAATGAAAATAAAGTGGAAGGTTAAGTTTAACATCAGGTTTTCAAGCCACCCCTCCTAAATTAGAAGGTCTGGCATTACATATATTAATCAGCACAAAGAATTGACTTCATTTCACAACTGTCTTCAGGGTTGAGGAACATATGTGGAAAAATTGGCATTTGAGGCTTCTGAATTTTCCATATTTTTAGCTTTTCTTGCACTAGATTGTTGTGGTTGCCTTATGTTGTCAAGTGTATTCTAACTTATAGAAACCCCATGGAAGTATTGCTCCATAAATTCTCTTGGCTGTAATCCTTGTGAAAACTTATCACCAGGACTTTCTTCCTCTGTGTCACTGGAAGGTTTCAAACTGTCAACATTTCAATAACCAGCCAAACGTAAGTATTTTGTGATATCCAGTGTCAGGGACAGAGAAGTAATCAATTACTAGTCATAAATTTATCTTCAGAATAAATCAACCCAGAACCCAATGGAAAAAAATGCTTTTATCAGTTGGACAATCATTAGAGAGCAAATAGCATATCCAAACTATGTGTGCATCCTTAATACAAATAGAACATCTTAACCATTAATGCAAAGAGTCATATTTCCTGGAGAGTTTTTGTTTTTGCGTGTGTTTGTGCTTACTTGTTTGTTTAACAGTATAAGTGAAACAGAATTAGGTAAAAGAGTAAAGAATAATGTTTGTAGATTAAATTGCTGGTATATATGAAAGCAGTACAAATATCTCGAGAAAAAAATACGAAAAAAATTATGGATTGAATTATGAATGTGTGCAAATTCTGCACTGTAGGATAAGCACTGGACTGCGAATCACCAGGCCAGCTGTTCAAATCCACTAGTCACTCCTAGGAAACCCTATACAGGGCCACTATGAGTTGAAACAGATTTGACAACACTTAACAACAACAACAATATAGGCATCGTTCCTGGTGTGGTGTTGTAGGAAGAGCACTGGACTACTAACTGAAGGTCAATGGTACAATCCCACCAGCCACTCTAGAAATGGTATACAGGGTCGCTATGAGATGAAACCAACTCAACAGTATTTAACAACAACAATACAGGCATAGTTCAGAGATCTTGATGATTCGATTCTGTTGTTGTTGTTAAGTACCTTGGAATTGGTTCCGACTCATAGCGACGCTGTACAGTGTTTCTGAGGTTGTAAATCTTTATGGGAGCAGAAAGCCTCATCTTTCTCCTGCGAAACGACTAGAAGTTTTGAACTGCCGACCTTGAGGTTAGCAGCCCGATTTGTAACCACAGTGCTATCAGAGCTCCTGTTGTTAGGTGCTGTCAAGTTGCTGTTAAGTGCCGTCAAGACTCAGTTACCTTAAGCACAACACAACGAAATACTGCCCAGTCTTGTGCCAACCTCACAATTGTTACACTTGAGTCTATTGATTCTGCCGCTGTGCCAATTGATCTTGATCTTCCCCTTTTTCACTGACCCTCCACTTAGCAAATATCATGTCTGCCTCCAGAAGCCTGCCCCTCCTGATATTATGTCGGAAGTCTGAGAGATGAAGTTTCACCATCCTAGATTCGAGGGAACTTCTTCCACCACAGATTTGTTTGTTCTTCTGGCAGACCATGGTACCTTTAGTGTTCTTCTCCAATACCACAATCAAATGCATCATTTCTTCTACAATCTTCCTAATTAATTGTGCAACTTTCACATTTATATGAGGTTATTAAATATACCATGGCTTGTGTCAGGCACATGTTAGTTCTCAAACTGACATCTTTGCTCTTGAATATTTTAAAGAGGTCTTGTGCAGCAGATTTGCTTAATGCAATATGTCATTTTAGTTCTTGACTTCTGTTTCCATAAGTGTTGGTGATGGATCCAAGAAAAATGAAATCTTTGACAACGTCTGTCTTTTCCCCACTTATCATAATGCTATTTATTGGTCCACTTGGGAGGATTTTTGTTTTCTTTACATTGAGGTACAACCCATACTGAAGGCTGTAGTTTTTGGTGTTAATCCGTAAATAAAGTCCTCTTTACTTTCAGCAAGCAAGATTATATCAGCTGCATATCACAGATCGTTAATGAGTTTTCCTCCAATTCTGATGCCACATTCTTCTTCATATTAACCAGCTTCTCAGATAAATTGCTCATTATACAGATTGAATAAGTATGGTGAAAGAATACAGCCATGGACACACACCTTTCCTGATTTTAAACCATTCAGTATCCCCTTGTTCTTAATATTGTGTCTGTCTTCAGTGTGTGTTTCCAATCTGTTCTTTTTTAGAACTCAGAAGTGATTAGGTCTAGGACCCACCATATATTGATATAGCTTGTAAATATAACAAAAGAAAAAAATTTTTATCAAAAAAGATCATGTCCATAGATAAAGCATCAGCAATTCACCAAATATTTTAGGGGCACACAATTCAATTCATAAAAACCCCCACCCTGCAGGCCTGTATTAGTCTCTGACCAATACAACAACCACCATACACTAAGCAAAACAGGCAAATTATCACCTCTTGTCAACAAAGACACTTTCTATAACAAAGCCTATGCTTTCTTGTTTGCTTGTTTGATTGTGAATTATGTGATAGTTTACATGGGAGAACATTAGTTTTACATTCATTCTATCTTACATTGTTTCATTGCCATGGTTACAATCCCCTCCATGCATCATCAACCAACCAAAGGGTATATACTACAAGCCTGCCCCCTGGTCATCAGCACACAGCCCCTCTTCCTCTCTGGGTCTAAAGTCCCTAGCTGCTCCATCTCTCCATGTCATCATCTCTGCCTCCATCTCTGGCATCACTGCTTCTCTGAGTAGGGCCCCACTCTCCGTTCTTCACCCTTGATCATCCCAGGGACCTCCGCTCCTAGACTGCAAAGTTAATCACTCCCCTCCTTACTACAAAACGTCTACCTTTACATTTCCAACCCTCACAATCAGTCCTGATAACAATTATTTTCTACTGTATCACAAGAGACCTATCCACATTTCCTTTCATCAGCTCTGCCCAGACAGGTTGGATACTACTCAATGGAGAGTCTACCTTCCTACACACCCTCTGGATCTAGCTTCCCTCTTGAAAGATTGTAAGCCAGTCATTTCTTGCCTTTGTAGCCCCCCATTTTGGGTAGCCAATGTCCAAGTTGACCATCCCTGTCTACTCTGTGTATGGAAAGGGTGGGAATAATCCTTGTTGTAAAGATTTGTTCCCTCTTTTGAGCTGCTGCATCTATAGGTGTAGATCAAGTTCATCAAACTGTATCAGATTACTCTTTTTTTCCTCTTCTTTCTTCTTCTAGTTGAGCTCTGATCATGCAGTCATTGAAGCCAGGTCAAGTAAGTATTCTCGGCAAGTGTGGATGTTCTTATGCATATGCCCTCTCTTCTTATCAGCTGGACACTTCACTCTCCACTCTAGTCCTCTGTGGCTATGTCACTGACTCTGGGCCCAAGAGTCCCCAGGGCTTGCTACACTGCTGGCCAGCCAGGTCTCCACCTGAGTTCACAGGAGTCTATTGAATGTATAGAGCTTAGCTTGCAGCTTCAGTGCTTTTTTTCCATCACTTCCTCTTACCAGTGACGAACGTGGTCACCAATCAGAGTGTGTATTCCCATTGAGTCTTAGTCTTGGAAGGGGGTTTACTCTGAGGGGACCCGACCACTTGCCTTGATGTTGCCTGGGTGAGCAATTTGCTTGTTCTTGTAGTAATCAGTCGGTCTGCCTATGTTGTTTTATATTTTTCCTGTAGGTCTTTCTTTCAAGAAGTATCTTCAGTTCTTCTAGCCACTTCAGGCTGGTGTGCTTATCCTTTCAAGTGGGAAGTTCCCACCTCTGAAGATTCTGGATGCTGTTCAGGATTCCACCTATGGTCTTATGTAATGCAGAAGATCTGTAGGAAGCCTCCTTCACTGGGCACATTGTAGCCCAATTTTAGGTACTCCAATCAGTTATAGGCATAAAATGGACTTGCAAGCTTTCTATGGTTGTATTTCTGGCTATTCCTTCTCTCCCTCTCAAGTGTCTATTTTATAATGGTATACAAGGGAAACCAAGATTCAAAAGACAGCCAAGCATCTGTTATCAGGACTGTGTGTGAGGGTTGGAAATGTAAAGATAGACGTTTTGTAGCAAGGAGGGGAGTGATTAACTTTTAAGTCTAGGAGCAGAGGCTCCTGGGACCATCAAGGAGAAGAGTGGAGAGCAGGACCATACCCAGAGAAGCAATGATGCCTGAGATGGAGGCAGAGACGATGATGTGGAGAGATGGAGCAGCTGAGGACTTTAGACACAGAGAGGGAGAGGGGCTGTAGTGCTGACAACCGGGAGACAGGCTTGTAGTGTATACCCTCTGGTTGGTTGATGATGTATGGAGGGGATTGTAACTATGGCAATGAAATGATATACGATAGGATGAAAGTAAAACTAATGTTCTCCCATGTAAACTATCACATAATTCACAATAAAACATTTTTAAAAAAGACAGCCAATCATCTTAACATTATTTACCCCTTTTGTGTATTCCAACCGTGTCTCAATCCCTGAATCCCAGAGCCCTGTTGTTCCTAGGTTATGCAAACATCATTATTTACCTCTGTCCCACTTAGCCCATGCAAACCTGCCTAATTGTTCTCCCATCCACTTTGTTCTTCCATTCCCCTCTTCCTTCTTGTATATTGCCCCTTCCCTAGCACCCAAACTATCCTGTGTCTATTCCCTGCCCTGTGCTCCATGTTCTCCTCCCCCCACTCCAACCCCCACATCCCGGTAACCAGCAAAGAATCACCCCCTCCTTAGTAGGGGTTCTTTTTCTTAGTCTTTTACAGTAGTGGTCCTATGCAGTATTTCTCTTTTTGTGACTGACTAATTTCACTCAACATAATGTCCTCAAGGTTCACCCATGTTATGCGGTGGCTTGCAGCTTCCTTGTTATTCTTCAAGGTAGCATAATATTCCATTGTGTGTATGTACCAGTTTCTTTATCCATTCTTCAATTGAAAGCCTATGCTTTGAAACAGATTTAAAGAAACTTCCACAGAACCTGAGTCTTATAACTGATAAGACTGTGCTGCTATAGTATGGAATTCTTTCCAGACAAGTATTCTCCCTCTCTCCTACAGAAGGTGATCCACATCCCCGCTCTGACACACCTTCTTCCAGGATACAAGCTAGTCCCCAGATATCTAGGCATAGGTCTCCCAAGTGTACACCAGGAGGTGGTAGGAAGAGACATGGTTGGTGTTTCTGCCAAGGTCACAGAAATCATCCAGTGTCAGGGAGCAGATCAGCTTCAATCCAGAGGAAGGGCAATGCTCGGGGGGCTATGGGTTTTGTACCCTATAAGTCCAGGTACCCCCAGTTGGTATACTCAGAAAGGGCTTAGGCTACTGTCTGGGTCAGGCCAAGTTCAATGCCCACCACACTTGCCTTGGTATTATGTTTTATTTACCATTATTCTTCCTCCTCCTAACCCATGTCTATATTGAATGGTCTTCTCTCACCCATAGGAAGCCACACATTCTTGTGCTTATTTAGATACAAATTTACTTTTGAACATACGTTCTTATAAAAACATTGTACTAAGCCTCATTTGGTCTTGTAGTTATATCATAGGTATGTTTTTAAGATCCATTCACCTTTTTTTTCTTTTTTGGGGGTAACATTTCATGAAATCAAGGAAAAGGAGCATGAACAGAGGGATACAATGGGGGAAGGATTGGGGGCAGGGAGATGGACAGAAGGCTGTGCAGGGTGAGGGACTCTTTTCTTCCCTGCTGGTAACCCTCCCTTGATCATCCCACTGAACCAGGGAGGGGAAGCAGGTAGGCGCACTCATAAATATGTCCAGATTTTCCAAGAGGTGAGTGAGGGGCGGTTGGCTGGGAGCCTCAGAGTGTGGCCAGGGACAAGCCTGGGCCACTCTTGTCAAGGGACCCAGCTCCTTGGGTGGTAGGAGCCCTGGAGGGTCACCTGGCTTGCGGCCGTGTTTGCGAAATTAGCGGTAGCACTGAACAAAGGCCTGTACTAGGTTGCTCGCCTTCACGGGGTTGATTTCCCCACTTTTGTTGTGGCATAGCTTGTGGACGGCCTTCCTCAGGATGTCCTCATACTCCTCCTTCAGCTGTCCCTCTTCTGGTAGTATGGCTCGATGGCCAGCTTCACTTCCTCCACAGCCCGCTCTGTGTGTGCAGCTTCTTCAGGTACTTGTCGGTATCCCCACATTCCTCAGAGCTGCTGCTGCTTTCTCTTCTTGTCAGATGTTGTCGTCAACCCCACGGGGGTGGTCAGGCCACAGCAGCCCGGGGGGAAGTGCTAGGGAGCAGGTAGCTGGAGGGGCCAGAAGGCAGGCCCAGAGAGGTGGGCACAGGAGCTGGGGTTACCCCCAGACCTGAGAGGGGTTTCCTGAGGCTGAGGATCTGGTTGGTAGCCTGGATTAGCTCCTGGGCCTTTACTCAGCTGGACAGGTTGGCTTCCTTCATCTTGAACAGCAGCGCAGTCGGGGCCAGGACCCCATTAGTGGTGCAGTCCACCTCTGCCGGCAGGTTCCGGGACATGGGTAGAGGCAGCGGACAGCTGGGAGACGCGAGTAGCCAGCCGGTCCTCAGCCCCAGAGACTGCACTAGGAGAAGTGCTGGGGTAGCCACTGCTGTGCTGGTGGCTGTGGTAGTGGCAGGCTGCTGCCTATCCTCTTCCTTCTCCTGTTTGTCCTCATTATCCTCCTCATCCTCCACTCCATCCCGAACCCCAGTGTCCTCGGTAGCTTCTTCAGGCAGGAAGGAGACCATGGTCTGTGTGTGAGTCGGGGTGAGTGCAGGCAATGGATGGGGCCACCTTGGGAGGTGGGATGCTGGGCGCTTTGGCGGCCTGCTCTTTCCCGGACCAAGATGTCTCCTCAGCACCCTTCGCCCGGCAGCCTGACTATAGCTGTCCACTTTGGACTTCTTCAGTGTCATGGGGCCACAGCCACTCCCTTTGATCCGCAGCTTTTGTGGGTTTTGGATGGTTTGGTCTTGCCCTTGGTCCCCTTGGCTTTCTTGGCTCCAGCCTTGGCCTTGACCTTGGTCTTCTTGGGCTTGGTGCTCCCAGGCACAGCTTTGGCCACCTCAGCAAAGCATACAAAAATGTTGTAGCTACGTTAGAAGCATGATTGATTTGTAAATGTTTTCTAAACGTATGGTTCATTTGTATTTCTAACTTAGTAATATCTATAGATATATTCCCCTGGAACCCATATAAATGATTTTTTATATTCTGCCATTCTACTTCATTACAATTATATTCTGCTGGGGTTACACAGAAATCATTATATTGCCAGTCACATTTAAGTGAAGTTTTATATTCTTGATGAGAGCTACAAGGGAAGCCATGCATGCCTTCGGTAATGGGCTGAGACCATGCTGACCTCATACTATTTAGGGTCTCCCTCTGGTAGCATAGTGGTTATGAGTCAGGCTTCTAACCTCAAGGTCAGCAGTTTGAAACTAACAGTCATTCCGCGGGAGAAATATGAGGCTTTCTGCTCTCATAAAGATCTACAGCCTCTGTGGGGGTCCACTCATCGAGTTTCAGGAATAGTGAGTGGCTTTCCCAGTCTTAGCTAAACTTGACACCAATACAGCCCAGATCAGCTGAGGCAGCCTCCCTGGCTAAAACGATGCTCCTGACACCCTCTGGGATCAGCACAGCCACTTTGGACAACAGCTTCACCTTCCGCGAGGAATAGGAGCAGGAAGATGTCCAGGAGAATGAGATCTGAGCCACTGCTCACTGCCTTTGCCTGGGGCCCTGAGTGAATGATGTAGTATTTATTCCTCCTGTTAAGGCATTGTAGGATAAGCAGTGGATTGCAAACCACAAGGTTGACAGTTCAAACCCACTAGCTGCTCCTCAGAAACCCTGTACTAGGTTGCTATGAGTCAAAATCAACTCGATGACACTTACCACCAAAACAACTCATTCCTTCAGCAATAGTATTGCACAGTGGTTGGGACACAGAATCATGGAGTCAAAGTGCCTGAGTACATAACTGAGCTCCTCTCCTGGTCAGCTTGGACAACTGTCTTAACTTCTCTATTCTTCTTGTGTCTTTACCTATAAAGTTGTTTTTGTTGGTGGTAGTGGTGTTTTTAGATGCCATTGAGTCAGACCAGACCCATAGAGACACTATACACAATAGAATGAAACAGCATATGGTCCTGTGCCATCCTCACAATTGCCATTATGCTCATATGCATGTGAAGTTAGACAATGAATAAGGAAGACTGTAGAAGAATTGAAGCATTTGTGTTATGGTGTTGGAGAAGAATATTTAAGGTACCATGGACTGCCAGAAGGACAAACAAACCTGTGTTGGAAGAAGTACAACCAGAATGCTCCTTAGAAGCCAAGATGACCAGACTTTGTCTCTAATACTATGGACATATTATCAAGAGGGACCAGTGCCTGGAGAAGGACATCATGCTTGGAGGAACAAAGAAAAAGGTGGTAGTGGTGTGCCATGGAGTTGGTCCCGACTCACAGAGACCTTGTATAGGATTTCCGAGGCTGTAGACCTTTACAACAGCAGAAAGCCTCATATTTCTCCCATGGAATGACTGGTAGTTTCAAACTGCTGACCTTGAGGTTAGCAACCTGACTCATAACCACTATGCTACCAGAGGGAGACCCCAAATAGTATGAGGTCAGTGAGGTCTCGGCCCATTACCGATGGCATGCAAGCCTTCCCTTGTAGCTCTCATCAAGGATATAAAACTTCACTTAAATGTGACTGGTAATATAATGATTTCTGTGTAACCCCAGCAGAATATAATTGTAGTGAAGTAGAATGGCAGAAAATAAAAAATCATTTATATGGGTTCCAGGGGAATACATCTATAGATATTACTAAGCTAGAAATACAAATGAATCATACGTTTAGAAAACATTTACAAATCAATCATGCTTCTAAGATAGCTACAACATTTTTTGTATGCTTTGCAAGAGTTCAATCTGAGAAATTGGATTCATAACTGGGGAATTTCTATCCTTATTGGTATAATTATAATAATTTTTGTGCTTTTCTTACTATCTTTAGTCTGGAAATGCATGCAGTGAAGATTAATCAACATGGAAAAAGCCCAAGGATCATTTCTCTTACTGACCATACAAAAACAAAAAGAAGGAAATGTAGGAGTGGAGGGACATGTGTGAAGCCCACCCTGTGGTAGGTCTCTAACTAAGGGACACCTTGATGAGAGCTACAAGGAAAGCCTTGTGTGCCATCGGTGCTGGGCTTGGAAAACAACTTGGGGTCGGGGGAATAGTTATTATGTACTTGATCTTTATCTAGTTATTGTTCACTCTTAGCTTTGTACTTAAAGGTTACTTTGGTAATAATACACCTTAGATTGATGAGCTGTCCGGATATGCTTCCTAACTAAGATTGTATTTAAAGCTGTATTGTAGAATAACAAAGTCATTCTCGACTGACCATCTTGAGTCCCCTGCCACTTTTCAATTCTCCATCCACCCCTGGAAACCCATTAGTGCAAGGCTGGTTCCTGTACTAAATGAGATGGATTGGCACAATGACAGCAACGATGGGATCAAGTGTAGCAATTACCTAGAAAAGGGAAGATTAATAAGAAACAGTTGAGAGTTAATATAGCACATTTGTGTTAAAGCACTGGACCACAAGGTTAGTTGGAACCACAAGGTCGGTGGTTCAAACTACCAGCTGCTCCTTGGAAACCCTATACAAGTTTTCAATGAGTCAAAACCGACCAGATGGCACTTACCAACAACAACAACCAAAAAACACAGCTGTTGTGAATTTACAGCACAGACTTACATAAAACCAGAAACCCTTGTCTGCTAATCAAAAGGTCAGCTTTAAACCCACCAGTCACTCTTCAGGAGACAGGAGTTGCTTCTGTAAAGATTTCCAGCCTTGGATACTCTATGAGGCAGCTCTACTCTGTTCTGTGCGTCACTATGAGTTGGAATTGAATCAATGGAAGTGTTTGTTTTTTAATGAAAACTAAAGCAAACCGGGAATGACAAATTGAAGAGGAATGGTGTTGCATTCATCGTCAAAAGAACATATCCAGATCAGTCATGAGATACAACATTGTCTGTGATAGGATAATATCCATGCACCTACAGGGAAGCCCAATTAATACCACTATTATTCAAATTTATGCACCAATCACTAAAGCCAGTGAGGACAAACTAGAAGAATTCTACCAACTTCTTCAATCTAAAATTGATCAAATATGCAATCAAGATGTATTGATCATTACTGGTGATTGGAATGCAAAGGTTAGGAGCAAAGAGGAAGCATCAGTAGTTGGAAAATAGGGCCTTGGTGATAGAAATGATGTTGGAGAACGTATAATAGAATTCTGCAAAACCAATGATTTGTTCATTTCAAATACCTTCTTTAGACAGCATATAAGACGACTATACACATGGACCTCACCAGATGGAATACATAGAAATCAAACTGACTACATCTGCGGAAAGAGCAATGGAAAAGCTCTATATCACCAATCAAAACAAGGCCATGGGCAGAATGTGGAACAGACCATCAATTACTCATATGCAAATTCAAACAGAAGCTGAAGAAAATGAAAACAGGTCCACAAGAACCAAAATATGACCTTGAATATATCCCACCTGAATTTAGAAATCATCTGAAGAACAGATTTGAAACACTAAAGACCGAAGACCAGAAGAGTTGTGGGATGACATCAACAACATCATACATGAAGAAAGCAAAAAGTCATTGAGAAGACAAGAAAGAAGGAAAAGGTCAAAATGGATGTCAGAAGAGACTCTGAAACTTGCTCTCCAGTGTAGAGATGCTAAAGAAAATGGGGGAAATGAGGAGGTCCAAGAGCTAAACAGAAAATTTCAAAGATCAGCTCCAGATGATAAATCCAAATATTATAATTAAGTGTGCAAAGATCTGGAATCAGAAAACCAAAAAGGAAGAACACACTCAGCATTTCTCAAGCTTGGGGAACTGAAGAAAAAATTCAAGCCTCGACTTTCATTATGGAAGGATTCTCTGGGCAAATTATTGAATGATACAGAAAGCATCAAAAGATACTTGGTATTTACCCACAAGAAATACGAGCCATAACATGTACATGAATTTTCATAACAGCACTATTTACAAGAGCAAAAAGATGGATACAGCCTAAGTGCCCATCAATTGAAGAATGGATAAACAAACTGTAGTACATACACACAATGAAATACTATGCTACCTTGAAGAACAAGGAAGCTGCAAGCCACCGCATAACAATGGATGAATCTTGAAGATATTATGCTGAATGAAATTAGTCAGTCACAAAAGGAGAAATACTGCATAGGACCATAATTGTAAAAGATTAAGAAAAAGAACCCACCCTTTGTTGTTGGGTGCCATCGAGTCGGTACCAATTCATAGCGACCTTATATACAGCAGAACAAAACACTGTCTGATCCTGGGCAAACCTCACTATTGTTGCCATGCTTGAATCCATTGATTTTGCCACTTGGCTAATCCATCTCATTGGGGGTCTTCCTCTTTTTCTCTGACCCTCCACTTTACCAAACATGATATCCTTCTCCAGCCATTGGTCCCTCCTGACAATATGTCCTAAGTATGAGAGACGAAGTTTGGCCATCTTGGCTTCCAAGAAGCACTCTGGCTGTACTTCTTCCAAAAAGGATCTATTGGTGGGGCAAAAAAAAAAATAATTTATATATATATTTGCTGATCATCAGGATGTATGGGATGAGGTGAGGAGAGGGAAAGATAGAGCACAGGGTAGGGAATAGACACAGGGTAGGGAACAGCTTGGTTGCTGGGGTGCCAGAAGGTGGTGAGATACACTAGAAGGGGGAGGGTAATGGAAGAACAAGGCACATGGGAGAACTATTAGACAGGTTTGCATGGGCTAGTGAGTCAGAGGTAAATGATGACGTATGCACAACCTTGGAACAACAGGGCTCCGGGATACAGGGATTGAAGCATCATGGTTTGAAGGGGTAAAAGAGGGGAATAATGTTAAGATGCTTGGCTGTCTTTTGATTCTTGATTTCCCTTGCCTACCATTGTAAAATAGACACTTGAGGGGGAGTGAAAAGAATAGCCAGAAACATCACAATAGTAAGCTTTTAAGTCCATCTTCAGCCTATATCTGAATACCTTAAAGGGGGCTAGAAGTTGCCCAGGGAAAGTTGGCTTCCTGTGGAGACTTTGCATTGCATAAGACCATAGGTGGAATCCTGAACCCCATCCAGAATCATCTGAGATGGGAAATTTCCACTTGAAAGGACAAATAGACCAGCCTAGAGCAGCTAGAAGAACAGAAGATACTTCATGAAAGAAAGACTGGCAGGAAAAATCAAAAACTATAATGGCAGTTTGATTGACTACTATAAGAACAAGCAAGCTGTTTGCCCGGGAGCAATCAAGGCAAGTGGTCAGTCAGGTCCCCTCAGGACAAACTCCATTCCAAATCTAAGACTCAAGGGGAATACACAAGCAGGCATGTGGTCTGGCTGATGACCATGGCGTTGGTCACCGATAAGGGAAAGGGGGAAAAAACAGCAATGAAGTTTGCAGCTAAGTCCAACCACATTGAATAGAATCCTGTGAACTTGTGTGGAGACGTAGTTGGCCAGCAGTGTGGCAAGACCCAGAGACTCCTGGGCCCAGAAGCAGTGACATGGCCACAGAAGACTAGAGCGGAGAGCTAAGCCCCCAGCTGATATGAAGTGAGGAGAGATGCACAAGAACACCCATACGTGCAGACAGTACCCACTAGACCTGTCTTCAATGGCTAGATGGTCAGAACTCAACTAGAAAAAGAAAGAAGAGGAATAAAAAGATTAACTCGCTACAATTTGATGAACTTTACCTATACTTATGGATGTAGTAGCTCAAAAAAGGGAACAAATCTTTACAGCGAGGATCACTCCCACCCCATCAATACACAGGGTTAACAGAAAGGGGCAACTTAGACATTGGCTACCAAAATGGTGGGGGGGGGGGGGGGGGGGGGAGCTACAAAGGCAAGAAGTGACTGGCTTACAAGCTTTCAAAAAGGAAACTAGTTTCAGAAGGGACGGGGGAAGGTAGAATTTCCACCAAATGATTTCCAACCTGTTGGTTCCGGGCTAATGAAAGGAGATGGGGATAAGACTCTTGTGGTAAAATAGTGAATAATTGCTATCAGGACTGAGTGTTAAGGCTGGAAATGTAAAAGTAGATGTTTTGTAACAAAAGGAGGGGAATGACTGATTTTGCAGTCGAGGAGCAGAGGTCCCTGGGACTATCAAGTGAGAAGAGAGGTGTGCAGGACCCTACCCAGAGAAGCAATGACACCAGAAATAGAGGCAGAGACAATGACGTGGATAGATGGAGTGGCTGGGGACACTGGACTCAGGGAGGAAGAGAGACTGTGTGCTGACGGCAGGGGGCAGGCCTGTGGGGCCTTTGTTTGTTTGATGATGCATGGAGGGGATTGTAATCATTGCAATGAAATGAAATAAGATAAAATGAATGTAAAACTGATGTTCTCCCATGTAAACCCACATAATTCAAAATAAAAACTTTAAAAAAAAAAGAAAAGTTAGAAGACAGCTATCTGGTAATGTGACTTGAAGAGATCCATATCTGTGCCCATTCTAAAGAAAGGTAACCTAGTAGAATGCAGAAATTACAAAATGATATCATAGATGTCATATGCATGTAAAGTTTTGGTGAAATTAATTCAAAAGAGGTTACAGCAGAACATCAACAGGGAACTGTCAGAAATTCAAGCTGGATTCAGAATAGCAAGTGAAATAAGGCCATTGCCGATGTCAGATGGATGTTGGTTGAAAGAATACTAGAAAGATGCTTATTTGTGCTTTATTGATTATGAAAAGTCATTATAGTATGTGGATTTTAAAAGACTATGGATAATATTGTGAAGAATGTAAATCCCAGAGTTTTTAATTGTGCGCTCATGTGGAACAGTGCATAGATTAATAGACAGTCATTTACACAGAACAAGAGAATACTGAATGGTTTAAAACCAGGAAAAATGTATGTCAAGGTTCTGTCCTTACAACATATTCATTCAGTCTGGAAGCTGAGCAAATAATCTGAGAAGCTGGACTATATGAAGAAACAAACATCAGAATTTGAGAAAGAAGGTTCATTAGCAACTTGTGATATGTAGATGGCACAACCTTGTTCCTGAAAGCAAAGAAGAATTGAAGCACTTACTGATGAAGATCAGAGAATACAACTTTCAGTACAAATAAGTGTAAAAAAAGAAAAAAAAATTCACACAACGGGACCAATAAACAACATCATGACAGAAGGAGAAAATATTGAAGTTGTCAAGGATTCCATTTTATGTAGGTCTGAAACAGGGATGTGCTCCTCCTTGATTTAGCAATTGTGAAGATGTATAGGGCATGCTTTGGGTGCAAAGCTAAGCCACCACATCCTGGGACATGTCATTAAGAAAGACTAACCATAAGAATTCCATATTTTACTTCCTTTTAAGAAAGGGTATGCCATTAAGAAAGATCACCCATAAAAAGTTTGTATTTACTTCCTTGTTATATGTTTTACAGGTCAAACTGGTTTCACCCAGTGCCTTTGTTGTTGTTGTTATGTGCCGTGGAGTTGGTTCCAACTCATAGCAACCCTGTACGGGGTTTCCGAGGCTGTAAATCTTTACAGGAGCAGAAAGCCTCATCTTTCTCCCACGGAACAGCTGGTAGTTTCAAACTGCTGACTATGAAATTAGCAACCAATTTACAACCATTACGCTACCAGAGCCGCTTACCCAGTGCCCTAGGCATCCTTTAAAGGCAGACCTTTAAAGGATGACCTTTTGCTGGGGGCAGAGGAAAAGCACCAGACCTGGGAGGGGCTCAAATCAGGGTCCTAAAGTACTACACATGTGCAATATCCCAGAATAAATTTTGTCTCCCCTACCAGAGGCCTTTGTGGTAAAATCTATCTTGAAGAAACGTAGTGAAGGCACACAATTAGCATGTTGTTTTTGTTAAGTGCCATCGAGTCAGCTCCAACTCATAGCGAACCTGTAAGGGTTTCCGAGGATTTGCTGATGAGGTTGAACCACTGACCTTGCAGTTAAAACCAACCTTACATTCCAATGCATTCATCAGCAGTTTCACACCAGAACTCCTGTATTAAGTGCCATTAAGTCAGTTTTGACTTATGTTGTTGTTGTTGTTAGGTGCCATCAAGTTGGTACTGACTCATAACGACCCTATGCACAACAGAATTAAACACTGCCCAGTCATGGGTCAACCTTACAATTATTGCCACGCTTGAGCCCATTGATGCTGGTACTTTGCCAATCCATCTCCGTGGGGGGTCATCCTCTTTTTCTCTGACCCTCCACCTTGTTGTGGTTGTTGTTAATTGCCGTTGAGTCAATTCCGACCCATAGCAATCCTGTATAGGTTTCTGAAGAGCAGCTGGTGAGCTTGAACCGCCGACCTTGCAGTTCAAATGGCTTTGCAGTCTGGTGCATTAACCCACAGCACCACACCAGGACTCCTTACCAAACATTTTATCCTTCTCCAGTGACTAGTCCCTCCAGAAAATATGTCCGAAGTATGAGAGACGAAGTTTGGTCATGCTGCCCTCCAAGGAGCACTTTGGCTGCACTTCTTCCAACACAGATCTGTTGGTTCTTTTGGCATCCCATGGCACTTTCAATATTCTCCTTCAACACCATCAATGCTTCTACGGACTTCCTTATTCACTGTCCAGCTTTCGCATGCATATGAGGTTATTGAAAATACCAAGGCTTTGGTCGGGTGCACCTTAGTCCTCAAACTGACATCTTTTAAAAGGTCTTGTGCATAGCCACAGAGGACTAGAGTGGAGAGTGAAGCATCCAGCTGATAAGAAGAGAGAGCATATGCATAAGAACACCCACACTTGCAGATAATACCCACTTCTCCTGGTTTCAGTGACTGGATGATCAGAGCTCAACCAGAAGTA
>NW_006409024.1:398344-419434 GCF_000296735.1 Chrysochloris asiatica | reverse complement strand
AGATGCAATCCATACCAAAGGCTGTGCTGTTTGATCTTCAGCAGTAAATATTTTAAGTCCTCTTCACTTTCAGCAAGCAAGGTTGTATCATCTGCACATCGCAAGTTGTTAATGAGTCTTCCTCCAATCCTGATGCCATGTTTTTCTTCATATAACCCAGCTTCTCGTATTATTTGCTCAGCATACAGGTTGACTAAGTATGATGAAAGAATACAACCCTGTCACACACCTTAATTTTAAACCATTCAGTGTTCCCATGTTCTGTTGGAACAACTGCTTCTTTATCCAGGTACAGATTCCTCATGAGCACAATTAAGTGTTCAGGAACACTCATACTTCAAAATGTTGTCCATAGCTTGTCATGATTCACACAATCAAAATCCTTTGCATAATCAATAAAGCACAGGTAAACATTTTTCTGATATTCTCTGCTTTCAGCCAAGATCCATTGGCTATCAGCAGTGATATCCATCATTCCACGTACTCTTCTGAATCTGGCTTGAACCTCTGAAGCTCTCTGTCAATGTATGCTTGCAGCCGTTTCTGTATTACCTTTAGTAAAACTTAACTCGCATGGTATATCAATGATATTGTCCAATGATTACTGCATTCTATTGGGTCACCTCTCTTTGGAATGGGCACAAATATGGATATCTTTCAATCAGTTGGCCAGATAGTTGTCTTCCAAATGTCTTGGCATAGATGAATGAGTGCCTCCAGTGCCACCTCACTGTCTTGAAAGATTTCAATTTTTATTCCACCAAATCCTGGTACTTTGTTTTTGTTTTGTTTTTTCCAGTTCCTTCAATGCTACCTCTTGAAATGGTTGAGCATCAACCATTTCCTTTTGTTACAGTGACTCTCTGTATTCCTTCCATCTTCTTTTGATGCTTTCTGCATCATTCAATCATTTGCCCAGAGAATCCTTCAATAAAGTTGAGGCCTGAATTTTTCTTGAGTTCCTCCAGCTTGAGAAATGCTGAGTGTGTTCTTCCCTTTTGGTTTCTTTGCGCATTTCATTGTAATATTTGACTTTGTCTTCTCAAACTGACCTTTGAAATTTTCTGTTCTACTCTTGTAACTCTTCCTTTCTTCTATTTGCTTTAGCATCTCAATGCTGGAGAGCAAGTTTCAGTGGCTCTTCTGACATCTATTTTGATCTTTTCCTTTTTTCTTGTCTTTTTAATGACTTTTTGCTTTCTTTGTGTATAATGTTCTTGATGTCATCCCACAACTCTTCTGGTCTTTAGTCTTTAGTGTTTAATATATCACATCTGTTCTTCAGATGATATCTAAATTCAGGTGGGATATCCTCAAGGTCATATTTTGGCTCTCGTGGACTTGTTTTCATTTTCTTCCGCTTCTGTTTGAATTTGCATATGAGTAATTGATGGCCTGTTCCACAGTCTGCCCCTGGCCTTATTTTCACTGATGATATGGAGCTTTTCAATCATCTCTTTCCAACAATGTAGTCAATTTGATTTCTGTGTATTCCATCTGGTGAGGTCCATGTGTGTAGTCATCTCTTATGCTGTCTAAAGAAGAAATGAACAAATCATTGGTGTTGCAGAATTCTATCATGCATTCTCCAGCATCATTGCTGTCACCAAGGCCTATTTTCCAACTACTGATCCTTCTTCTTTGTTACCAACCTTTGCATTCCAATCACCAGAAATCATCAATACATCTTGATTGCATGTTTAATTAACTTAGGATTGAAGAAGTTGGTAGTATTCTTCTATTTCATCCTCACTGGCTTTAGTGGTTGATACATACATTTGAATAACAGTGGTATTAACTAGGCTTCCCTGTAGGTGCCTATCACAGACAGCATTGTGCCTCATGACTGATCTGGATATGTTCTTTTTGAAGATGAATGCAACACCATTCCTCTTCAATTTGTCATTTCAGGCATAGTAACCCATGTGGTTGTCAGATTCACATGGCCAATACCAGTCCATTTCGCTTACTAATGCCTAAGATATCAATATTTATGTGTTCCATTTCATTTTTTACAATTTCCAATTTTCCTACATTCGTACTTCATACATTCCATGTTCCAATTATTCGTGGATGTTTACAACTGTTTCTCTTCATTTTGAGTTGTGCACCATCAGCAAATGACATTCCCGTAGACTTTACTTATAGTAACCCTGTGTAGTGTTTCCAAGGAGCAGCTGGTGAGCTTGAGCCACCAACCTTGAAATTCAAACTTACCTTGTAGTCCAGCACATTAACCCACAGCACCACATGAGGCATAACCCCTCCTAAGTGGATCACTTTCCAGAAATCCCTGCCAACCCCTATGAATAAACATGATGTCTTTTGCCACAAAAAACCTTTTTAAACCCCAGCAAAAACCTTTGTTTTGGAGATGAGGATTAGTTTTTCCTAAAGCCCTCATTGGCTCCTTTGGCCAGATCTTTTTTCCTCTCAATAAATCCTTAAGCCTTTGGCTCATGACCTGATCATTCTTGGTCAACAGAAAACAAAGATCCTCCATCTCCAGGTTGGGGTCCCCCTATGCCCTAAAAACAGATCTACAGTCAACACTCTTGAGTGGGAGAGAGTTGTTAGTGTGACTAGGACCTCTGCTATTTGAAATTTGGATTGAGTGGGATATAGCATTTATAGAGTCTGAAGCTTAAGTAATATTTAAAGGGGGCTTCATAGGTTAACAATACAGAATTAGGTATAGATCTTGGAAAGGGCAGATGCAAACTTGAAGCTTCATTAGCTTCTAGGTAAACCTACCTCTGGATATATTGACTCTTGAGGTGAGTTTTATAACATGCATCTCCCATTCATGGTTGACTTAACTGTGGTGTTAGAAACATTGTCATCCTGACATCCTCTGAACTTATCTTAGGGGCAAGATACAAAAACATACAGTGGTTCCCTCTTGTTGAACATTTCTTAAGTCTTTCTTCTGAGACCCCTTTAGCCCCCCTTATATATATTCTATAATTGACTTGTTTGTTTTTCTCTCTACTCAGATTTTTTTTTTCCTCATTTATCCTTGAGTCCTGTTTCCTCCTAAGGAGAGAGCTGAACATGTGCAGAAAGAAGCAGTCACAACCTGCAATCAACCCCAGAACGAAAATACTTTGATCAAGGAACTAAACATCATCAGGAAAACTTTACCAGATCCCCTCAGGCAGTGTTTACAGGCAAGAGTGTTTACTTCCTGGGCCAAAATATCATAGCTGTGTTCCAATACATATTCAAAACCATTTCTTAAAGTGCATTTAAAATATTCATAATGCCTTTAATATTTTTGTTGTTATGTGCCTTGGAGTTGGTTATGACTCATAGTGACCCTGTACAGGGTTTCCGAGGCTATAAATCTTTACAGGAGCAGAAAGCCTCATTTTTCTCCAGCGGAACAGCTGGTAGTTTCAAACTGCTGACCTTGTGGTTAACAACCCGATTTGTAACCACTACACTACCAGAGCTTCTTCCTTTAATATAGGTATATATAAAACAATAGCTTCCTTTTGCTTGGGGTTTTGCTTTAGCAACTGTAGTCCTGACTTGCTCCTTGTTTGATCAATCAAGGAGAGCTTTCCTCCCTCACCAAGTCTTGGTTTATAGTTTCTGATCACACCTAGTGTGACCTAGATTGCTAGTGCTCTGGTACTATATTTGCAGTTAAGATCTCATAAGCCCTTTCTTTCATCTGGAGTACTCATTATTCTATGCAACATACCTTGCCAGGCAATTTTTAAAACTGCCCTTGAGTTATCTAAAATACAAAATATTTATCTGTGATTCTGAGGAGGAATGTTAGAATAGAAGAGGCATTTGGAAATTAAATTAAGCTCCATAAATCCCAATTCCCATAGTGCAATTCTTCTAGCAGGTTTTTTTCATTGATTCACTGCTTATATTCTGACAATTTCAGATCTCAGCTACATCTTCACTACCTTGGGAGATGTTTCTTCTTTATCTTTTGCGTCAACTAAGTTGTTTAATTACTTAGATGAAGTTCACAAATACAATTCTCTGGTATAATTAAAAGACATAAATAAAGCAAAAACAGACAATAACGAGCTATTTTAAAGGGCCATTGTTTTGCTTAGGGTTTTACCTCTATTCTCAATTGCTTAGAAATTGACATGAAAAATACAATCTAGGAGACTTTTAGGAATTAAATTATCTGTATCTATATTAAACCTGTTCACTGTGAAGGCCAAGCTTTTCATTATTTTATATTTTCTGCATTAAGGCTTTCTACCAATTCTTATCAATGCCATGTAATAACTGAACAAAACTAATATGTGTATGGACTACTGGTGTGGCACCATAGGATAAGCACTGGACCTTGCTAACACAAGGTTGGCAGTTCAAACCCACCAACTGCTTTTTGAAAACCCTGTACAGGATTGTTATGAATCAGTACGTCCTTGATCATACACAATAGCAACAATGTGGCATTGTAGATTAAGCACCACACTGAAAACCACAGAGTTACAAGTTCAAACCACTCATTGAAAACCCAACACAGGTTCATTATGAGTTGAAACTGACTTGACAACACTTAAAAACAACAATGTAGAAGAAGCCAGTTTTGCCTCAACTAGCAAATTCCTATTATTAATTCTAATTCATAAACACATCTGAGATTCCCCTATGTACTAATTGTAATATCTACCTAGTTCCTACATCAATGAGTTAAATAAAATCTATAACACATTAACATTATATCTGCCTAAGAGGCATGAATTTACCTTTAAAAAATTATTCTTTGTTCTAGGGGAGAAAAGACCCCTAATTTCAAATGAATTTATAGAGACCCTTTATTAAGTCTTAAGAAGGACAAAGACAAGACAAAGATAAATCATCTAGATGAGGGAAACTATCAGTCGGAAGCCACAATGGTGTCTAAGGTATATACAGCCACATGCCTATTTATGAAGATGGAAAACAAAAGAAAGTATGAAATCAGGATTGCTGTTATATTAATTCATATGGCTCTGGAGCCCTATGATCACTGTGATAGTTAAGGTTTTGTGTCAACTTAACAGGGCCAGGATTTCCAGAAGTTTGGCAGGTGAGACATGGTTATCCTCATGGCGAGATATAATACAGTGTAGTTAACGGCATGATGATTGGCTATCAACAATGTAGTTAACTTTATGATGATTGGCTATGAGCAGCCAATTAATTGAAAGGATATTTCTTCAGGAGTGTCCTACTTTCAATATAATGGTGACTTGGGCAAAGTTTGCTCAATTTTCTGCTAGGTCTGGATCTTGCATCTGGTTTATCCTTTAGTCAGTGACCTGCTTTATTATCTGCCTGCTTGCCTGTGTGCCATCACTTGTCTGTCAGTTTGTCATTGCTGTGATTCTGGAAGCTATGCCACAGGTATTTAAATACCAGCAGGGTCACCACAGTGGACAGGTTTCAGATGAGCTTCCAGATGAAGACAAACTAGGAAGAAGGAGTGATGAGCTATTTCCAAATATTTAGTCACTGAAAACCTTATGAATAGCAGAGAAACGTTGTCAGATCTAGTGCTGAAAAATGAGCCCCTCAGGTTGGAAGGCACTCAAAATGTGACTGTGGAAGTGCTGCCTCCTCAAAGTAGAGTTGACCAAGATGACACTAATGGAGTAAAGCTGATGGAGAACAACTCAAAATGAAGAGAAACAGCTGTAAACATCCATTAATAATTGGAGCATGTAATGTACAAAGTATGAATCTGGGAAAATTGGAAATTGTCAAAAATTAAATGTAACACATAAACATCGATATCCTAGGCATTAGTGAACTAAAATGGACTGGTAATGACCATTTTGAGTCTAAAATATCACATGATTTACTATACTGGGAATGATAAATTGAAGAGAAATGGCAACACATTCATCATCAGAAAGAACATATCAAGATTTATACTGAAGTATAATGCTGTCTGTGATAAAGTAATATCCATGCGCCTACAGGGAAGACCAGTTAATACCACTAATATTCAAATTTATGTACCAATCACTAAAGCCAGTGTGGATGAAATAGAAGAATTCTATCAGCTTCTTCAATCTGAAATTGACCAAACATGCAGTAAAGATATATTAATAAGCACTGGCGATTGGAATGCAAAGGTTGGAAACAAAAAGGAAGGAACAGTAGTTGGAAAATATGGCATTGGTGATCTAAATGATGTTGAAGATCACAAGATAGAATTCTGCAAAACCAAAGATTTGTTCATTTCAAATACCTTCTTTAGACAGCATAACAGACAATTATACACATGGATCTCACCAGACGGAATACACAGAAATCAAATTGACTACATCTGCGGAAAGAGACGGTCAAAAAGTGCTATATCATCAGTCAAAACAAAGCCAGGGGCGGATTGTGGAACATACCATCAATTGCTCATATGCAAATTCAAACTGAAGCTGAAGAAAATGAAAACAAGTCCACGAGAGGCAAAATATGACCTTGAGTATATCCTACCTGAATTTAGAGTTAATCTGAAGAACAGATTGGATGTATTAAATACTAAGAATGAAGACCAGCAGTGTTGTGGGATGACATCAAGAACATCATACAGGAAGAAAGCAAAAAGTCATTAAGAAGACAAGAAAGGAAAATATTAAAATGGATGTCAGAAGAGACACTGAAACTTGCTCTCCAGCGTAGAGATGCTAAAGTAAATGGAAGAAATGAGAAGGTACAAGAGCTGAATAAAAATTTTCAAAGGTCAGCTTGAGAAGACAAAGTCAAATATTATAACAAAATGTGTAAAGATCTCGAGTTAGAAAACAAAAAGGAAGATCACGCTCATATTGGAGAGAAGCAAGTCTCTGGGTGATCCTGTGTATGATACTTTTCTGTAATTTTGTCAGTATGAGAAGTATAGAGAAGCTGGTTGATTGGTCCTACTTAAAATAGTTGTTGTTGTTGTTAAGTGCCTTTGAGTCCGTTCTATCCATTGTGGGGTTTCCAAGGAACAGCTGATATGGTTTGGATTGCTTACCTTGTGTTTTGCAGTCTGATGCTGATCCTATAGTACCACAATAGAGCAAGTAGTAAAAGAAAGAGAAGTACTCAAGGCTAAGTGAAGTGTCTCATTAAAAACCTCAAAGTTTCCACTTGTGCCCTGAAAGCAAGCCCAATTTCCTGTTGTCAAGAGTTGATATTGCTGAAAACCAAACCCAGAGTGTTACTGTAAGAGTGGGAGTCAGCTCAAATCCTAACCTGGAACGGTACTAAAGTGAGGGCATTGATGGTAAGAAATGAGATCCTGGAATTGGGATGGGGACATTAAAGCAGACATCAGGAAGCTGGGGACACAGAGCCTGTAATTTCCACTGAATTACTTGGTAGCGTAGTGGTTACGAATCGGGCTGCGAACCTTAAGGCCAGCTGTTCGAAACTACCAGCTGCTCCGCGGGAGAAAGATGAGGCGTTCTGCTCCCGTAAAGATTTACAGCCTCGGAAACCCTGTACAGGGTCGCTATGGGTCGGAACCGACTCGACGGCACTTAGCAACAACAACAACAAAAGCCCCACCACTCCCATCTGAAAAGATCACTCCATTATCAGTAAAAAACATCTCCTTTGTCCACTCTTGATGAGATTAACTCTGCCTGCTGAGATGATGCCTGAGGCATTGTCTGGGGCATCATCTAAGGTAGATGTTTGGGAAAACATTGTTAAATGTTCCCAGGAAACACCTCCACCAATTATTACTTCTAGACTTAAGTACCAGCAGTACCAAAAGGTGAAGTACAATTTGTGACCCTGGAAGAAGTATGGTACACTCCAAAAGAGCAATTTAATTTTTCTAATACGCAAAAAGAAAAACCAGAGGAATATATATGGAAATGGCTACTAAGGGTATGGGATAAGAGTGTAAGAAACAGGGTGGAATCAGTCTGAGTTTATTGGTATGATCCGATTCTTCATTCAGTGTTTCAGATCAGTAAGTTAGGAGGGGATCTAATTATTTATTTGGGTGGTTCATTGAAGCATGGATTGTGTGGTTGCCTGCAAAACACCAACTTTTGAAATACCAGAACTGCCTTGGTATTCTGTAGAGGAAGGAATCCAAAGACTTCGGGAAATTGTCTTATTAGACTGAGTTTATCAGGGTAAACCCATAAACCCACACATGGAGTGTCTTCAGAGGACACACCTTTTATCATAACAGTGAGGAATAAATTTGTTAAGGGAGCCTCAGCATCCTTGAAGACTGCTGTGATTGCTTTACTATATAAACCAGATTTGACAGTGGAAACTGTCCTAATTATATTAATACACCTAACTACAATGGGGCTGATTGCACCCCTGGTGGTAGGGGCCAAGTGGTAGCACTTAATTGACAAAGATAAAGTGGGTGTGCTTACCATAATGGCCAACAGCACTACAGTCCTATTCTGGTATTATCCTTAGGGACAGCGGTGAAGAGAAATCCTCCCAATGGGCAAAGCTTCACAAAGTGTACCTGATTGCTCATTTTACTTGGAAGGAGAAGTGGTTTGAATATTTGAGGTAAATGGCAAGGCCTTCAGAAGTTGCAGTGAACACATGCATAGTAGTTGTTTTTGATTCCCGCACAAGTGCACCCTAGGGAAGCCATAATCATATCTCATGTCAAACAATTGGAAAGGACAATTTTCAGGAGTTTTCTGGCAATTATGTGGCTGTTTAGTAAGATTGTCCTCAGTCCTGGTTATTCCCAGGAACAGAACATGGAAAATGTGGGAGTTATGGCGAATGCCCTGACAGTCCATAGTTAACCATATAAAATGTTTTCAGCAGTCAAATCATTTAGATCTCTTCACTTCCTATCAAATCTTCTTGAAGAGTAATGACACACTTTCCTGGATGATTATGGTGGTGAAATGAGTTCCACAATTCATAAAAGATCCAATGGAATTATCCAAATATCCATTCTGATCAATTTTAGCAATAATAGTGACAGCAGCCATTTTACAAAGTAAAGCTTCAAGCCAGTGAGAGAGCATGAATATGATAGAACAAGAGGTTTAACAAGAGGAATAAAATCTAATAGAGAATGAAGAAAAGGCCCCCAAGTATCTGTATATTAAGAAAACTACACAGATAAGTGATGATTTTGTGTGTTAAGTGTCATTTAGGCAATTCCAACACAGATAGCAGTCGTTTGTACAACTGCCCTGACAGTCATTGCAATGTTTGTGTCTTTTGTTAAGCCCACTATGTTAATTCATCTTATTGATGATTTTCATCTTTGTCTTTGACCCTCTACTTTCCCAGTCATGATGTCTTTTTCCAGAGACAATGTCCTTTTCCTGATAACTTGTCCAAAGTGCATGAGATAAAGTCTTGTCTTCCTCACATGTAAGTATTCTGGTTATACTTTTTCAAGACAAATTTGTTCATTCTTATGAAAGTTCATGTTGTTGTTGTTAGAAGCCACAAGTCAGCTCCGGCTTAGAGCGACCCCATGCACAAATGAATGAAACACAGCCCAGTTCTGCAGCTTCATCACAATTCTTGTTACACTTAATTCTATTAGTGATGCCAGTGTGCCAATCTATCTTGTTGGGGATCTTTCTCTTTTTCTCTGACCCTCCACTTTACTAAACATGGTATTCTTCTTCAAGTACTGGTCCCTCCTGATAATATGTCTGAAATATGAGAAACAAAGTCTCACCATCCTGGCTTCTAAGAGCATTCTGACTATACTTTTTCCAGAATGGATTTATTTGTTCTTCTGGCAGTTCATAATACTTTCAGTATTCTTCACCAATACCGTAACTAAAATGCAACATTCTTCTATGGTCTTCCTCATTAATTTTTCAACTTTCACATGCGTATGAGGTGATTGAAAATACCATGGTTTGGGTCAGGTGCACCTTTGCTCTTCAACATTTAAGAAATATCTTGGGCAGCATATTTAACTAATGCAAAGTTGCTATTGTTGTTAAGCGTCATCGAGTTGGTTCTGATTCATAGCGACCCTGTATGGGGTTTCTGGGAGTTGGTGGGTTTGAGCCACTGACCTTGTAGTTAGCAGTCCAGTGCTTATCCTCCAGTTCCACGATATACTTCATTTGATTTCTTGACTATTGCTTCCATGAGTGTTTATTGTGCCATAAATATTGATTATGTTGTTGTTACGTGCCATTTAGTCAATTCAGACCCATAGTGACTCTGTCTAGGATTTCTCAGGCGCAGCTGGTGAGCTTGGACTGCTAACCTTGCAGTTCAAACCAACTTTGCAGTCCAGCACATTAACCCACAGCACCACATCATGAATCCATGTTGATTATTTTCAGCAAAATTTTACTTGCCTATCATATTCTCCTTCTCATAATACAATGAAAACATTGATGTTGCAGTAATACACAGATCACATTTGTTGTTGTTAGGTGCCATCAAGTCAGCACCTATTCATAGCAACTGTATGCACAACAGAATGAAACACTGCCCCGTCGTGTGCAAATCTCACAATTGCTGCTACACATGTTTCCATTGTTACTGCAACTGTGCTAATCCATCTTGTTGTGGGTCTTCCACTTTTTCACTGACCCTCCACTTTGGCAATCATGATGTACTTCACCAGGGAAGTGTCCCCCCCTACTGATTCATCTGTAGTATGAGAAGTCTAGCCATCTTGGCTTCTAAGGAGCATTCTATTTGTACTTCTTCCAACACAGATTTGTTTGTCAGTCTCCATTATTAGTTCTTTTATAATAAGAATCCTGCTATGGTGCTATAAGATAAGTAGTCAACCACAAGGTCAGTTTGAACTGATAGATCAGTGGTGCAAACTCACGAGCTGCTCTTGGAAATCTTATACAGGATTGTTATGAGTCAGAACCAAATAGCAGCACTTAACAACATAATAGCAGGTAAAACTATATCTTAATATATTTGTTCTCAAATATATTTTTGGTTAATGCTGGAAGTCCTCAACAGGAAATTTTTTTAAAAAAATAGTGAAAACTCTACTTGTCATACATAAACAATAGGCACTGTAGGATATATCCCACCTGAATTTAGAGATCATCTGAAGAACAGATTTGATACATTAAACACTAAATACTGAAGACCAGATAAACAACATTCTTATCAACAGAGAAAACATTGAAATTGTCAAAGACTTCATTCTTCTTGGATCAACTATCAATACTCGTGGAAGCAGCAGTCAAGAGATCAGATGACGTATTGCATTAGGCAAATCTGCTGCACAGGAACTTTTTAAAGTGTTAAAGAGCAAAGATGTCATCTTGAGGACTAAGGTGCGCCTGACCCAAGCCATGGTATTTTCAATATCCTCACATGGATGCAAAAGCTGGACAGTGAATAAGAAAGATTGTAGAAGAATTGATGCCTTTGAATTGTGGTGTTGAAGGAGAATACTAAAAGTGCCAAGGACTACCAAAAGAAGCAATAGATCTGTTTTGGAAGAAGTGCAGCCAGAGTGTTCCTTAGAGGCCAAGATGGCTAAACTTCATCTCTCATACTTTGGACATATTGTCAGGAGGGAACAGTCGCTGGAGAAGGATATCATGCTTGGTAAGAGGGAGCATCAGAGAAAAAGAAGAAGACTCCCAACGAGATGGATTGTCCAGGTGGAAGCATTGATGGACTCAAGTGTGGCAGCGGTCATGAGGTTGGCCCAGAATCAGACATTGTTTTGTTTTGCTGTGCATGGGGTCGCTATCAGTTCTGACTTGATGGCACCTGACAACAACTGAAGACCAAAAGAGTTGTGGGATGACATCAAGAACATCATACACAAAGACAGCAAAAAGTCATTAAGAAGACAAAAAAGAAGATCAAAATGGATGTCAGAAGAGACACTGAAACTTGCTCTCCAGCATAGAAATGCTAAAGCAAATGAAATAAACGAGGAGGTACAAGAGCTGAAAGAAAATTTCAAAGGTCAGCTCAAGAAGACAAAGTCAACTATTTCAATGAAATGTGCAAAGATCTTGAGTCAGAAAATCAAAAGGGAAGAACACACTCAGCATTTCTCAAGCTGGGGGAACTGAAGAAAAATTCAAGCCTCAACTTTTGTTATAGAAGGATTTTCTGGGCAAATGATTGAATGATGCAGAAAGCATCAAGAGAAGATGGAAGGAATACACAGAGTCACGGTACCAAAAGGAAATGGTTGAGCATCAACCATTTCAAGAGGTAGCATATGATCAAAAGTCAATGATCCTGAAGGAAGAAGTCCAAAGTGCACTGAAGGAACTGTCAAAGAACAAGACACCAGGAACTGAAGGAATAAAAATTGGTATCTTACAAGAAAGTGAGGCAGCACAGGAGGCACTCACCCATCTATGCCAGGAAATTTGGAAGACAACTATCTGGCCACCTGATTGGAAGAGATCTGTATTTGTGCCCATTCCAAAGAGAGGTAGCCCAATGAAATGCAGAAACCATTGAACAATCTCTTTGATATCCCATGCAAGTAAAGTTTTACCTAAGGTAATACAGAAATGGCTGCAAGCATACATTGACAGAGAACTTCAGAGGTTCAAGCCAGATTCAGAAGAGTACTGCACATGAGCACCACACATCACTATATGTAATGGATATCATTGTTGATGTCTGATGGATCTTGGCTGAAAGCAGAGAATATCAGAAAGATGTTTACCTGTGCTTTATTGACTATGCAAAGGCTTTCAATTGTGTGGATCATGACAAGCTATGGACAACATTGTGAAGTATGAGTATTCCAGAACACTTAATTGTACTCATGAGGAATCTTTACACAGACCAAGAGACAGTTGTTCGAACAGAACATGGGAACACTGAATAGTTTAAAACTAAGAAAGGTGTGTGACAGGGTTGTATTCTTTCACCATACTTATTCAGCCTGTATGCTGAGCAAATGATCTGAGAAGCTGGGTTCTATGAAGAAAAACGTGGCATCAGGATTGGAGGAAGACTCATTAACAATCTACGATATGCAGATGATACAACCTTGCTTGCTGAAAGTGAAGAAGACTTAAAAGATTACATCTCAATGTAAAGAAAACAAAAAACCTCACCACTGGACCAATAAACAACATTCTTATCAATGGAGAAAAGATTGAAGTTGTCAAGGACTTCATTCTTCTTGGATCTACTATCAACACTCATGGAAGCAGCAGTTAAGAAATCAAACAACGTATTGCTTTGGGCTAATCTGCTGCATAAGACCTTTTAAAATTATTGAAGAGCAAAGATATCAGCTTGAGGACTATGGTGTGCCTGACCCAAACCATGGTATTTTCAATAACCTCATATGCATGCGAAAGCTGGACAGTGAATAAGGAAGACCACAAAAGAATTTATGTATTTCAGTTATGGTGTTGGAGGAGAATATTGAAAGTGCCATGGGGTGCCAAAAGAACCAACAGATCTGTGTTAGAAGAAGTGCAGCCAGAGTGTTCCTTGGAAGTCAGGATGGTCAGATTCACTGCAAACCACAAGTTCCACAGTTCAACCCCTCCAGCTGTTCCACGGAAACCCTATACAGTGTTGCTATGAATTGGAACTGACTTGACCGCACTTAACAACAGCACACATAAACAGTACATTGAAAACATGTCAAACTTTTATATTTCCTAATAACAGAAGAAATAAACTGTGTGCATTTTTCTTATTCAATGACATGTCATGTTACTCAAATTGTAATTTTTAATTAAATTTAAAACACTTTAGAATTCTTGTTTAGAATCAGATAAATTATATTTTTCTCCTCACAATGCATTGGAAGAATATTTGACATTCCAGTATTAGAAAGAAAACATATGAGACTTCATATTTTATTTAGATCAATTGAAGGAACAGAGCATAGTTTTTTAAATTCACACATTATTATGATATTTTCCATCCTTCTAAATCAGAGTACATTGTAAGAATATAAAGGTCTTTAGAATAATTTTGAGTGACTAGGAAAGAATATGGAGTCCTGGTGTGGTGCTGTGGGCTAATGTGCTGGACTGCAAAGTCAGTTTGAACCATAAGGTCTACGGTTCAAGGTCACCAGCTGCTCCTCAGAAATTCTATACTGGGTCACTATGGGTCAGAACCAACTCAATGGCACTTAACAACAACAACCACAAAAGGAAAGAATATATGTATCTTTTGTCATGCTTAAAGATATATATATAAATAATAATAATTCTATGTCATGACTAAGGAAACTATATATTTTCCTATATATTCACATTGTAGTGGATACATCTCTGACTTTGTATTACAAATCATTCTTTGAAATCACATGAAATTGCTTTTTGGTACATGCGGTATATTTTGGGTTTTGTGTACATGTATGGAAACAATATAAATTTATTTATTGGAACATACCTACCATTGGAGTCCTGGTGTGGCACTCTGGGTTAATGCGCTGGATTGCAAGGTCGGTTTGAACTACAAGGTCAGCAGTCAAAGCTCACCAGTCGCTCCTAGGAAACCCTATATAGGGTCACTGTGAGTCAGAACCAATCGACAGCACTCAATCACAACAACCCACCACTGGAAAGATCAAGAAATTCATCCATCCTTGAAATAAAAATATAATATACTTAAAATAATCAAATTGTTCAGAAATCCATTATATTGATGTAAGAAAGAATAATATAGTTTTTTTCATTCACACAATTTTTATAAAATAGAAAAAGTAGAATTTCCATTTATGTGTAGATGCTGTTACACATTTTTTCCTATGAAATCTTCTGTAGAAATATTCTCAAACTAATTCTATGAGTGCTTTGAAAATATGTAAAACTTTTAACAATTATATTTCATGAATGGGTAAAGCTATACATTTTTTCTTACTTATACACATTTTTAAAAGATGTCCTTTTAACATAAAAATTACATTGAAAACATGTTCAATTCTTATATTTCCTTATAATGGATGTATTTTTTTATTCACTTGGTATACAAAATTCACTTGTTTTGTTGTTCAAAGTACTATTTTTGAACTTAAAACTCCTTAGAATTCTTATTTTGAATGATATAAACTGTATTTTTTCTCCTCACAATACATTGGGAAAGTATTCAGCATTGCAATGTGTCTTAGGCTGGATGTTCTAGAGAACATATCTATAGAAACAATTTTATGTCAAGGAAAAGGCTCACAAGACTAGAGGTACAGCGTCTTAATTCCAGATCCACCAGAAAAAGAGGGTGAGTCTTTCCTGCATACCTATTATATCGTGAGCAGGCCACAACCCCAAGTAAACAGCCTTTCAACTGATTGGCTACTCAAAATCAATCATCATAGAGGTAACTATCAGCTGCCAAAGCACTAGGAATCCTGGCCCAGCTAAATTGACACAAAACCTTAACTATCAAAGTCTACCCCTTGTCAATTTGGCATCTATAAACTATATGCATAATCTCTAAATAAAGAAAATTATAAAGTCGTACTTGTGACTAAAATGATACAATTAAAACACTTACAGCCAAAAGCATACTAGCCCCATTTACATCTTATATTTCACATATGAACAAAGCAAGAAATATTTGATGCACACATAAAAAGAAAACAATATTGTTGTTAAGTGCCATCGAGTCTATTCTGGCTCATAGAGATCCTGTATAGGATTTCCAAGGAATGAATTTTGTTGCTGTTGCTGTTAAGAGCTGTTGAGGTGTTCCAATCCATAGCAATCCTATATAGTGTTTCTGAGATGTGACTGATGAGCTTGAACTACCAACTTTATGGTTCAAAGAGACTTTGAAGTCCAGAGCATTAGACGACAGTGCCACACCAGTATTCCTCCAAGGAGCAGATAGTGAGTTTGAATAACCAACCTTGCATTTAAATGTCCAAAGTACACATTCTGCAAGCCTGTCTCTTGCCTGTAGGTTCACAGCGTTACTCATTTCAGAGGCCTCAAGTTCTCAGCTATCTGTCTTTCCATGGCACTGCCTCTGCCACTGTCTCTGCTGTCCCCCCTTTTCTAGGTAGGATCTCATGCTTTCACTCATGCTCTTCTTCCTTGATGGTATGGGATTGTCTGTTCCTGAAATGAAAGATTAACTACTCCTGCCTTTCAGTTACACATCTTCTACAATTATTGTTTTGACAATCCCAATCTATCCTGCTAACCACTACTCACAATTGAATCATAAAATCCTATCAGCATCTACTGCCACCATTTTTACTCCTGTCTGGAAAGAGGAAACTATTCAGTGGGAAGTCTACCTTACCCACCTCATTCTGAAACTAAGCAAACCCATGAAAACTTGTAAGCCAGCCACTTCATGACTTTATAAACCCCTCATTTGTGATAGCCAATGTCTAAATTGCTTGTCTGTCATTCCTACTTGAAAAGACATGCAGACCTACCCATAATGGTTAGAAGAACAGAAGATATTTTTTGAAAGAAAAGCCAGCAGATAAAAAGCAGACTGTTTGATTACTAGAATATCAAGCAAGCTGTTTACCTTGGAGTCATCAAAGCAAGAAAAGTCAGGGAAAACCCCCTTCTAAGACTGAAAATCAAAGGGAAGCCATGAGCAGTCTAGTTTGTTTGCTGGTGACTGCCCTGGTCTACTTATGAGTGGAAGTGGGGGAAATGCAGAAATGAAGACAAGGGCTGAATTTGGCCATGTTCCATTGACACCCATTGACCTTGACATGAGAGAAAGAAGATAAAGGGCTGGTTGGTCTGAAGTTTATGGAGATGTGTGAACTGCCAATTCAATGGAAAGTGACCTAGCCACCAGAGGCTAGAACTGAGAGTGAAATGGCCAGTTGGTCTGAAGTTTGGGTATGTGGCATGTGAGAACTCCCAAACTTGCAGATAGTACCCATTTGACCTAGTTTGGATGGTTAGCTGACCAGAAGTCAACCAGATGAAGAGAAAGAAGCTTAATAATGTATATAAGAACAAATTACTACAACTTGATGACCTAGACCTTTGCTTATAGATTCAGTTGTTCAAAATTCCAAACAAGATGGAAGGATTATTACTATCAAGGATCAAGCTTGTTTCCTCAGTACACTGAGTAGATGTTGTTGTTAGGTGCTATCAAGTCTGGTAGCAACTCACAGCATCCCTATGCACAACAGAACAAAACACTGCCCTGTCCTGGGCCAACCTTACAGTCGTTACTGCATTTGAGCCCATTGATGCTGCCACTGTACAATCAGTCTCACTAGGGATCTTCTTCTTTTTCTCCAACCCTGTACTTTACCAAACATGATATCCTTCTCCAGGGACTGGTCCCTACTGATAATATGCCTGAAGTATGAGAGATGAAGTCTGGCCATCCTGTCTTCCAAGAGCACTCTGGCTGTACTTCTTCCATCACAGATCTATCTATGGTACTTTCAATATTCTCCTCCAACACCAGGGACAGGTAACTTAGACTTTTTTTTTTTTTTTTTTTTTTATCATATTTACTTAGAAGCATTCAGAATGTCAACAAAACAGCTGCAACTTTTTTGTTTGCAATTACAGAGTGGTATTCAGTTAACAACAATTATTTCATATAAGCTGCATCAGACAACTGAAGATGAAAAAAACAAAAACAAAAAAACTACTCATCCCCATATATAACTAATTTGTGCTGTGCACCAACAAGAACCTGCTTTAAATTTCCATGCCAATTTACAACACCCATACTGTACCAGGCAAGGTTAGTGGCTATTGAAAATACCACCAGGACAGGGCTAGCTAAAGACACATTAGGTAGTGTGTTAACTATACAAAAACAAACACTGTACAGTTTAAAAACAAATCTTACACAGCCTTACATTTCAATTTTTTTTTTTTTTTCTTTAAAAGGAGTGAGTTGTGTACAGGGGGGTTAAATGCTTTATAAACCAAAAAAGAAAAAAACCTGTGCTAGAACCAACTTATTCATCATTATCATCATCTTCTTCATCTTAATCCTCTTCGTCGTCCTCCTGTTCTTCATCTTCCTCGTCTTCTTCATCTTCCTCCTCTTCCTTCTTTTTCTTGCCTTTCTCATGAGGACTCTCATTTTGTCTGTATCGGGCTTTCCTTTAGGCCGGCAGGCAGCGATATCCTTTTCGGACTTCTCCTTCAGTTTAACAGCCTTCTTCTCATAAGGCTGCTTGTCATTGGGAGCGGTGTTATTCCACATTTCTCCCAGTTACTTCGCAACATCACCAATGGATAGGCCAGGATGCTCGCCTTTGATTTGGGGGTGATACTCCGAACAAAACAAGAAGAAGGCCGAAGAAGGCCTCTTGGGTGCATTGGGATCCTTAAACTTCTTTTTTGTCTCCCCTTTAGGTGGGGTATAGGTTTTCATTTCTCTTTTATAACCGGCCTTGTCCGCCTTTGCCATGTCTTCAAATTTTCCTTTCTTTTTAGAAGATATGGTCTTCCACCGCTCTGAGCACTTCTTGGAAATTTCTGAGAAGTTGACTGAAGCATCTGGGTGCTTCTTCTTGTGCTCCTCTTGGAAGGTTTGCACAAAAAATGCATAGGATGACATTTTGCCTCTCAGCTTCTTAGGATCTCCTTTGCCCATGTTTAGTTATCATTTTTTTTTCCCTCTGTGAGGCACAGAGTCTGCCCAGTGCCGTCCCACTCTGCCTGGCCTGGCACTGTCTCTGTGGAGCTCAATGTCGTAACTTAGACTTTGGCTATAAAAATGAGTATAGGATAAGCACTCAACTGAAAGATCAGTTTGATCCACTAAGTTAGTGGTTCAAACCCATCAGGTGTTCCTCAGGAACCCTATACAGGGTCACTATGTTTTGGAACTGATTCAACAGCACTTAACAACAACAATAATAAAGGCATGAAGTGGCTGGCTTACAAGTTTTCATGAATGTGCTCAGTTTTAGAATGAGGGGAATATAAGGTAGAATGCCCACTGAATAGTTTTTCCTCTTTTCCAGATGGATCCGGTGAAAGGGGTTGGAGGATGATGGTGATAGTATTTTATGATTTAATTGTAACTGTTAACTGGACTAATCACAATTATAATTGTAGAAGTTATGTAACTAAAAGGGAGGAGTAGTTAATTTTAAAATTCAGAAACAGAAGATGCAGGACTATCATGAAGGAAGAGTATGAATGAAGCATGAGATCCTATCTGTAAAAAATGGTGACAGAAATGGTGACAGAGATGGTGGCAAAGGTGATAGTATACAGGCAGAGCAGCTAGGGCACTAGGCCCATGGACTGAGAAAGGCTGTGTGCCTGCAGGCAGGAGGCTGGCTTGCAAAATGTGCCCTTTGGACATTTAAATGAATATATATCATTTTATTTTATATGTGTATATCAAATAGTTTTGTTTTGTTCATTTGTGAAAAATAAGATGTAAAATGAAGCCACAGGGTAAAAGCAGGATAACTTTTGTTACACAGAGGGGAGTGTTATCATTGAGATGAAACAAAACATGATTTGTTTAAATAAATAAATAAATAAATAAAAATAAGGCATCAAAAATAAATTGGGGCATCAAAACTAGATTAATTATAAGCTGTCCTTATCAACCCAGTACACTGAGGAGATAAGCAGGCTCCTTGAATCTTCCATTCCAGTTAGAACTTTGAGCATCCACAAGCAAATGTCCAGTCCACTATATTGTAGCAATTTGCACTTGTTCACAGTATCAAAGGAGCTCTGGTAATGTAGTGGTTATGAATTGGGCTGCGAACCTTAAGGTCAGCACTTCTAAACTACCAGCTGTTCTGCAGGGGAACGATAACGCTTTCTGCTCCTATAAAGATTTACAGCCTTGGAAACCCTGTAAAGGGTCGCTATGAGTCGGAACCAACTCCATGGCATATAACAACAACAACAACAACAACATAGTCTCAAACACCTTTATCTTAATCAGGTCAGGTTCTAGTCAGCTCAGCCCTACCCATACAAGCTAGGTCAAATGGGTATCAGCTGCACATTTGAGAGTTCACACAAAACCTCCCTGCACTCAGGCCTGCTGGTCCCTTCACTCTCAATCCTAGTTCCCAAGGGCCACATCAGTACCTATAGGCTCAGGCATTCACCAATTCCCTAAACTTCATATCAGCCAGCCCTTCCTCTTCTCTCTCTCATCTCAACATGTCCAAACTTAGCCTTTGTTTTCATTGATGACATTTCCCCCACTTCCACTCACATGCAGACCCACATGGTCACCAGCAAGCATAAGAGCTATTGCTCACCTTAACTGTCAGTCCTAGAAGAGGGGTTCTCTGATGGGCAGATTTTTCTTACCTTGATGTCTCCAAGGCAAACAGCTTGCTTGAAACTCAAATACCCAAAAGTCTGCTTTTTTCCTGCATGATTTTCCTGTTCCCCCAACCAGTGGCCTGATGTCTTGCCAAATGCAAGTGTATCAACTTTGAAGGTTCTGGGGATATTCTAACTCCTCTTTTAATAAATCCAATCAAGTGTTGGCTTAAGGCAGGCTTAAAAGCTCTCTGTAATCATAATTCCCAAAATTCATTTTTTATTTTAAATTCTTTTAAACATTCAGTAAATTGCTTATTGTGTTTTTCTTTATTTCATTATTTTTAAGAGCCCACATACATTTTTAGCTGTTAAGAAATGTTGATACTGCCAAATTACAGATCAGCTGTTGACTTGCAGTTGAATGAATATTTGCTCTTGGAACAATTAAAGAAATTTGAGCTACATTTGGTATAAGAGGGTTTTCTGCTATGTGTATATATTTAAAATATGTTGAAATGGACAGTTTTGAGATTTTGGTGACTGACAAATGTTTGCAAAATAGACCAAAAGTCAGCTTTAGAGAAGCCTGAAACTAGATGCTATGGTTTAGTCTGAAAACCGAGTTTATGGATTAACAAAAGTTAACAAAAATCACACAATAACTGATAACCAGAAAATAAATGAGGCACTCATCTTATGTTAAAGGTCTAAGACAGAGCTAGATTTATGGAGTTGCTAAGTTGCTGGAAATTCAATTATAATAGTCAAAACCATAGTGTTTTTTGTTTGTTTTGTTGTTCACAACTTTCCCTTCATAATTATTGCAAAATAGCCCAATATTAATTTATAACACACATGTATGTCTATTTTACAATAATGTTGTTGTTGTTGTTGTCAGGTGCCATCGAGTTGGAACCGACTCATAGCAACCCCATGCACAGCAGAACGAAACAATGCTCGATCCTGGGCCAACCTC
>NW_006409024.1:382933-395629 GCF_000296735.1 Chrysochloris asiatica | reverse complement strand
GTCAACCCTACTTTGAGTAGGCATTTTTTTCCACAATCGCTTTCTGAGTGCCCTCCCACCTTCCAGTCCTGTATCTGACAATGTTTCTCTGCTATTATTTTACAATAGGCAGAAGAAATCAATATCTAAAATACAGTCAAACACATAAACCTTTTAAAAACACTCAAGTACATTTTTTTTTTCACTCTTGGTCTAAACCCTTTCATTCATGGGCTTATGGCTTGGACCTCTAGCAAGGTGGAACAAGTAGGTTTTAGCCCCCATCAGCCATCCTGTTTAACCAGCATGGCATCTGCTTTAAGTAAATCCAGAAGCTGCTCTTCTCCCATCAACTTAATCATTTTATCTCTTACATTCCTTTTAGCCATTACAGGTAACAAAACCCAAAATAACTATCTAAAAATTAAAAGCTGTTTCTTCTCTTACAAAACCTCACTCATGCTTCCATGAGTCTGGATTGAATGCAATGAATCCTGGTCCTAATGCCAACTGCAAAATCTGTGCAGGAACCATATCTGACTTCCTCTGACTTCACAATAGGGAAAGAGAACCAAATTAAAAATCAGTCCAAGGCTAATTTAGGTGAAGCTGAGGTCCACCCTGCAACCTTATTTACTAGTGAAGGCAGAGTTATCAGTGCCTTTAAAATTATTCACACTTGAGAACCAATTTAGAAAATTCATCTTTGTGGTTTTATTTCTCTAAAACCCCATTCTCTCAGTACCACATGTCTTAGGCTAGGTTTTTTTGAGAAATAAACCCAGTGAAACTTATATATGTATATATAAAAGAAGTTTATATCAAGGGAATGGCTCACAATCATGGAGGTGGAGAATCCCAAGTGCAGATTAAGCTGGAAAGAGAGAGAGTCTTTCCTACATGTCCATTACATTGAAAGCAGTCCACTCCCCCAAGGAAACATCCTTTCAATTGGTTGGCTGTTCATGTTCATAGTCAATCATCATAGAGTTAACTATCAACTACTAAACCACTAAGAATCCAGGCTCAGTCAAAGTTGACAGAGTCATTTCCAACTCATAGTGACCCTGTATAGGTTTCCAAGGCTATAAATCTTTATGGGAGCAGAAATCTCATCTTTTTCCTATAGAATCACAATCTAAACTATAACACAATAATACAAACAGCACATTGAAAACATGTGAAAGACTTCATGTTTTATTTATATGAATAAGAGGAACATCGCATTTGTTTTTCTTTCATTTGAATATTTGTTGTTGTTGTTAGGCGTCATCGAGTCAGTACCGAGTCATAGTGACCCTATGCACAACAGAACGAAACACTGGCCTGTCCTGTGCCAATCTCACAATCATTGCTATACTTGAGTACATTGCTGCTGCCAATAAGCTAATACATCTCACTGGGGGTCTTCCTCTTTTTTTCTAACCCTCTACCAAACATGATATCCTTCTCCAGGAACTGGTCCCTCCTGATAACATGTCTGAAATACAAGAGATGAAGCACTCTGGCTGTACTTCTTTCAACACAGATCTGTTTGTTCTTTTGGTAGTCTATAGTACTTTCAATATTTTCCTCCAACACCATAACTCAAATGCATCAATTCTTCTATGATCTTCCTTATTCACTGTACATCTTTGACATGCATATTCATATGCAGTGACATATGGATTGGGATTTTTCCTGTCATTCTAAATTAGAGTACAATAAGAATGTAAAGTTCATTAGAATATTTGTGAATTAATAGGAAAATATGTATATTTGGTCAAATATGCAATATTTTATGTGTGTGTGTGTGTGTGTGTGTATGGAGCTCTGGTAGCGCAGTGGTTACGAATCAGGCTGCTAACCTCAGGGTCAGCAGTTTGAAACTCCCAGCTGTTCCGTGGGAGAAAGATGAGGCTTTCTGCTTCTGTAAAAATTTACAGCCTCGGGAACCCTGTACAGGGTCGCTATGAGTCGGAACCAACTCCACAGGACATAACAACAGCAACATATATATGTGTGTGTGTGTGTGTGTGGATAGATAGATAGATAGATAGATAGATTTTGTTTTTTAGGATTCTATTTCACAACTACAGAAACTATATATTTTTCTTACCCTCACACTGGGTTGGATAATTCTCTGAATCTGTATTACAAATCATACTTTAAAATCGTACTAAATTGCTTTTTTAGTTCATATGTTTTGTTTTTGTATATATGAAGGGAAAGAACAACGTTATTTTTTCATTCAGTCAAATCATTGGAAAATTTTCCAACATTGGAATTTCCGCTTTTTTTTTCACTTTTCATCATATATGGATGAAGGTTTATATATTTTTATTCAACAAAGAATGAGATTGTCCCCAGCCTTATAAAAGAGAACACTTAAAAAATAAAATTGATCTGAATTCCAGTGTATTAATTGAGGAAAATATACTTTTTCACTTTGATAAAATTTTTATAAAATAGAAAACATAGAATTCCTGTTTATGTGCAGATGCTATTACACAACATTCCCTATTATAATACCGTGCAGAAGTATTCTCAACCAGGTAATAAAAAAATGCTTTACAAATATGTAAAACTGTAAACAATTCCATTTATGATAATTTACGTGAATCAAAGAAACAGATAAAACAAATTTTCATTCACACTTGTATTGCGATTATCTAGCCCTTCTAAAATAGAGTACAACAAAATTTTGTAAGGTCATTAGAATAACTATGAATGAACAGGAAAAAAAAGTATGTAACTTTGGTCAACTATACAACATTGTAGTTGCAGTTATGTGCTGTGGAGTTGGTTCCAATTCAACTGGATCCTGTATAGGGTTTCCAAGGTTGTAAATCTTTATGGGAGCAGAAACCTCATCTTTTTCCTGTAGAAACACTGATAGTTTCTATCTGCTGACTGTGAGATTAGTAGCCCAACTTGTTACAACTACACTACCAAAGCATATGCTACTTCATGACTAGGAAAATGATGTATTCACTCATATTCTCATATTGTATTGTATACTTCTCCAACCTTGTATTATAAGTCATACTTTGAAATCACATGAAATTCCTTTTGTGGTATATGTATTTTATTTCTCATGTATGTGAATGGAAGCAATATTTCTTTATACATTCAGACACAACAATGGAAAAGTTGAGAAGACAGCCATTCAAGAATTTGAAACAACACCATCCAGGATAGGCCTCCAAAGAAAATCCCTAAGACATATCATAAGTATACTTGCCAAAATCAAAGGCAAAGAAAGAATCCTGAAAGCATTTCGGGGGGGGGGGGGCGAAGTCACCTATAAAGGAGAACCAAGATTAAGCTATGATTTCTCAGCAGAAACTATACAGACAAGAAGACAATGAGATGACATATACACACTCTGATTGAAAAAACTGCCAAGCAAGAGTCATATACCCAGCAAAGCTGTCCCTTAATTGAGATGGTGAAATAGACATTTGCAGATCAACAGAAATTAAGGGAATTTATAATAATCAGACCAACTTTACATAAATTTCTAAACTGTTTTCATTGAACTGAGAACAGCAAAAGCAGACAATAATTGAGATGAACAAATATGACAATACCCAAAAACTCAATTCACATATAGAAGTATTTCAAGTAAAACAGAACTATAAGACTGAAAATAGGGAATCAGAGATACCAATTTACAATTAAGACAATTACAAAGTAAAAAGAATAAATAGAATAGGTGCAGCACTTCCAAAAGATGAGAAAGTCAACTGTATTTCAAGATAAAACACTGTTTGAAACTTGGGAATAAATTATAAGGTAAACTCAAAGAAAATTAATACACCTTCACATGAAAATAAAAAGGAAAAAATCAGAAAGATTTAGTAAGCATTAAAACTAAAACAAGGAATAAAATAAAAATAATGCAAACAAACAAAATAAACTCAGCACAGAAAATTTCTTGGAACAAAGAAAACAGCAGAACAAATAAAATACGCAGAAAAACAACCAGCTAATTCATACCTTTTGATAGTTATACTGAATGTAAATGGATCAAATGCACAAGCAAGAAAAGAGACACAGTTTGCAAGCTAAGACAAAAATAGGCTACAAATTAAAGTATGGAAAAAAATATATCCAGCTAATGGCAATGAAAAATGAGCAGTAGTGGTAATACAAATCTCTGATAAATTTTGCTACAAGGCAAAAAGCAGTAGAAGAGACAAAGAAGGACATTATTTCGGGATTAAAAATGCAATTAAACAAGTATCTGTAACCATAAACTATACCTATACTCCAAAAGAAACCCGAAAAATACATAAATCAAGCTCTAATAGAACTGAAAAAAGTAATAGACACCTCCACAATAAGAGTTGTATTGTGCCATTAAGTTGGTTCTGACTCATAGTAATCCTGTATGGGGTTTCCAAGGCTATAAATCTTTATGGGAGTAGAGCATGGAGCAGCTGGTAGATTCCAACCACTGATCTTTGTAGTTGGCAGCCCAGCTAGTAAGCTACTATACTACCAGGGCTCCTCACAATAAGAATTGTTGTTTGTTGTTAAGTGCCACAGAGCAGGTTCCAATCCATAGAGTTTCCAAGGAATGGCTGGTGGGTTTGAACTGCCAACTATGTGATTAGCAGTCCAGTGCTAATCCAACAGTGCCACACTAAGACTCCTCACAATAAGGGTAAGGAGATTTGAATACACCAGTTTTGATGAAGGACAAAACAAGTAGAAAGAAAATAGAGACACAGAAAAATTAAACAACACAATCAACCAAATTAACCTCATAGACATATATAGAGCCCTCAAACCAACAATAGCACAAAATACACTCTTATAGTTCACAGGGAAAATGCTCCAGAATTAACCATATGGTAGGCCATAAAGGAAACCTAAATCAACTCTTAAACATCCAAATACTGCACAGTATATTCTTAGATTATAACACAGTTAAATTAAAAATCAACAATAGTAAGGAAGACCAAGGGGGAAATAAATAAAATATATGCAAACGGAATAATATATTGCTTAAAAGCTATATGGTTATGTGCTGTAGAGTTGGTTCAACTCACATGGACCCTGTAGAGAGGGCTTCCATGGTTGTAAATATTTACAGAAGAAAGCTTCATCTTGCAGTTAGCAGCCCAGCTTGTAATGTACTACACTACCAAAGCTCCTATTGGATAATACAAGAAATAAAAAATGAAAAAATTTCCTTGACTCAAATGAGAATGAAAGCACAGCAAATCAAATCCTTTGGGATGTAGCAAAAGCATTCCTCAGAAGGCAATTTGCAGCAACACAGCTATGCAGCCAGAGAGAAAGAGCCAAATGCCCTCAGCCAAAAGAAAGGACCCAAATCAACAGCTAAACCCAACATTTCCAACAATTAGAACAAGGGCAGCAAAGCAAGCTTACAGTCACCAGATGAAAAAAAATAATAAAGGTTAGAGAAATAAATGAAATAGAAAATAGAAAAACAATAGAAAGAAACAACAAGAAGGTAGCTCTTTGAAAGGATTAACAAAATCAACAAACCACTGGCAAATATAACAAAAGAAGGAGATGATGCAAATAATATGAATATGAAATTATATGGGTGACATAATGCAGAACCAATGAAAGTAAAGAGGATAAGCGAATACTTCTAAGAACTGTATTCCAACAAATTTGAAAATCTGAAAGAAATGGACAAGTTTCTAGAAACACATGACCTACTTAAGTTACCACAGACTAAAGTAAAACACTTAAACAAGACTATAGCCAAATAGAAAGCAATCAAGTCACTTAAAACTTCCAACAGAAAAACTCCAGGCACAAATGGCTTTACTGGTGATTTTGACCAAATAATCAGAGAAGAGCAAACCCCAATTTAATACAAATTATTCCAGAATATGTGAAAGGATGAGCAACTGCCAAATTCGTTTTATGAAGCAAGCATAACTCTGATACAAAAACCAAGCAAAAAAATCACTAAAAAATATTACAGACCCATAACCCTCATGGAGCTGTGGTGTGGTGTGTGGGTTAATGTGTTGGACTGCAAAGTCAGTTTGAACTGCAAGGTAGACAGTTAAAGCTCACCAGCCACTCCTCGGAAACCCTATACAGGGTCGCCAATGGTTGGAACCAAATTGGCGCCACTTAACAACAACAACAACCCTCATGAACATAAATGTTAAAAATTTCAACAACATCCTAGGCAATGGATCCTAACAACATATCAAATAAAAAATAATACCTCATGACTAAGAGGGATACAGGGATGAAGGAATGGTTCAATATTTCTAAAACAATCAATGTAAGCCACCAAACAAATAAAAACAACAAAAACGAAAAAAAAAAAAAAAAAAAAAAAAAAAAAAAACACCTCATAATCGTATCAGTGCAAAAAAAGGAATTTGAAAAACATATGTATCTTTGGTTACCTATGGTGGTGATGTGCGGTGGAGTCTGTTCCAACTCTTAGCAAGCATGCATAGGGTTTCTGAAGCTATAAATCTTTACTGGAGCAGAAAGCATCATCTTTCTCCGGCAGAACAGCTGGTAGTTTAGACCTGCTGACCTTGAGGTTGGCAGCCCGAGTACTAATCACTACGCTACCAGAGCTCTTTTTGGTTGCTTTATATTTTTTTGTTATAATCACATTATACTTTCAAATCATAAAATATTTTATTTGCATGTTTTTTGTTTTTTGTGCCCATTAAGAGAAATAAAAATGTATTTTTTCATTCAGATCTATCATTGGAAATTTTCCCACCATTAGAAATATAAAAAATTTTACCTCCTGTTCATATATGTGTGAATGGAAAGATTATATAAAATCCATTTAATTAAACTTTCCCCAGCCATATATATATATATATATATAAAGAGTACATTAAACAAATTAATTTGGAAGAACAAACAAGATGGATGGCAGATTGGGTAGAAGTACAGTGAGGAGGTCCATCAGCAACAACACAGAATACCAGACAAAGCAGGTTTAGAGGATGCTCCCAGAACTCTGAACCAAATATAAAGGAATATTTAGAAAGTTGGAAGGCTTACAGCAAGTACAATTTACAGCAAAAGCAAGAAATCCTGTGCTTTCTAATCCAAGGCACTCAGCTACTCCCTGAGCAGCCATCTTGGGCGAGACCAAGTGGGGGAAAGATAAGAGCATCCATGGATGCCTGACAGAACTACAGAGATAAAGGTGTGGACATTCTTTTTTTTGTATTTGTTTACTGGCCTCTTGCTGTCTGTGCATCTCCATTCTAGAGGGGCTGCCTAGAGGTGATTAGAGGGGTTGCCTGAGTGAGTGAACCCACCCTCAGAGGGTTCTACTATGTATGCACACAGATCTCCTCAAAATTTAAAGGGCCAGTTCCCAGTTAAAGCCAAAGAACAGCAAAAAAAACAAAAAGAACAGCCACAGCCAGCCCTGAACTGTTTATCACTAGGAAAAAGGCCTGAACAGGGGTTGTGGAGCAGGACAGGCAAACTAAAAAGGAAATGAGCCAAAAATAAAATCCTGAGTTATGTCATAACCACCAACAGTAGCATCTTGAAATTTCTCATGAAGAAGAGTGAAAAGGGAAGCCCATCTCCTGATCACATCTACCTGGAGACAATCAGAAAGCATAAAAAGTACCAAAATACACACCCATCTAAGAATTAAGGCCATAGCTAACCACTGAATATGCCCAAAAAACAGAAACAGACGACCATATCAGCACATGTCCAGAAGCAAGATACAGTGACTGAGACAAATGAGTTGGAGGTAGACCTACACTCCATACTGGAAGGAGGGCAGGCTTTAGAAATGCCTGGGAAGGAATTCAGAAAAATGATTATAAAATGTATCAAAACTCTTTACAATGGAGGTGAGAAAAATAAGGAAGAGGTCAGGAAAGTGCTACAGGAACAATCAAATAAGATAGATACAGCATTGGAAACAACTCAAAACCTACCAAAAGACGTCCAAACGATTAATAATAGAATATCAGAAATGGACAATACACTGAAAGGGCAAAGGAGTAGACTTGAAGAGGTGGAAGCCAGAACTAGTGAGCTGGAAGATAAATCTCTCAACACTACTAAGAGAGAAGAACAAGCAGAAAAAGGATTAAAATATCTGAGGAAGGCCTAATATTCATATTGGACAACACACCAGTACTCCTTTTTGTTCATAAATGAACAAAATTATATATATATTTTTTCATTCGCACCTGGTAAGTGGAACTTCCCTATCCTTTAAAAAAAAAAAGAAGAAATAATAGCAAGTTAAGGGAAGAGATATTATTTATGGATTCTCAGGTAATACAAGTTTTGTATAACTGAAAACTTGAAACCATGCTTATGAGTATGGTTTCATCCAAACATTGTCTGTCTCATCAAAGCATTGTATTACAAAGTTGAGAATATCTCAAAATTGAGTAATTTGAAAACATGTAAAAGTTTCAACAATTCTATTTTATTGATGGGTAAAATGTTTTTTCTCAATCACACATATATTGGGAACTTTTCTATCATTGTAATGCAAACAATATATTGAAAAGGATCCAAAAACTTAAATTTCCTAATAATAGATGGGACAAATTGCTTGTATTTTTTCATTCACTGGATATATTTGAAATAAATGTGTCTTTGTAAATCAAAAACTAGTTTTTTAATTTGAAATTCCTTAAAATATTTTCTTTCATTCAAGAAAAAGTATTATTTTCCTTCTCAAAATGCATTGAAAAATTAGTTGGAATTATAATTGGAAAAACTGCTTGGGAAACATATGAAGGCCTATTTTCTCTTGAGTCAGAGAAACAGAGCAATGTTTTCTTAATTCACACATATATTAGGATCTTCCCCATCATTTAAAAATATAATACAATGGTAGCATATAAAAGTCATTAGAATAATTATGAATGAGTAGGAAAATTTATATATGTTTTTGTAAACTATACAATTCTTAAATTTTTACTTCATAAATGGAAAAAGTGCATATATTTTTTCCTATATGTTGTTGTTGTTATGTGCTGTGGAGTCGGTACCGACTCATAGTGACCCTACACAGGGTTTCTGAGGCTGTAAATCTTTGCAGGAGCAGAACACCTCATCTTTCTCCCACGGAACAGCTGGTAGTCTCGAACTGCTGACCTTGCAGTTCACAGCCCGATTTGTAACCACTACGCTACCAAAGCTCCTTATTTTTTCCTATACTCCCATTGAATTAGACGGTTCTCCAATTAGTAAATAAAACCATATTTTCTATGTACTGTTTGTTAAGAAGGGGAAAAATTTTCATGTTTCAAATGGTGAGAAAGTTCTCAATGATTTGTCAGAATGAAAAATAAATTGTTTCCCTTCAAGCACACAGAAAGCCAAAACAGATGAAAAAAATAAAAGAGTAATTCCATATGATTTAAAAGTTTGCTTTATAATACAAGGTCAGAGAAGTATCCAATACAATGTGATAATAAGAAAAGAAAAATCTATAATTTCCCCTACTCATACTAGGTCATAGAAGTACATACAATGGAGAAAAAGACAAAAATATATAAGAGCTTCTGTGGGAAGGAACCAAGATGGTGGACTAGGCACATAAACTACTCAGACACTCTACATTAAAGATAAGTGACACCAAAGGACATACACAAAGATAATCTTGGAACCGTGAGCTTTCTTGAGAGGATATAGAAGTGGATCGAATAATTATTGGGAGGAAAGACTGAGTGGAGGCAGTGAAGAAGGGGGACCGACAGACTGCCTGTTTTTCTGATTTACCTACAGAAAGTATGAAGTTTTTTTTATATGTTTCAGTGTGTTATTTGTGTTATTACAACATCAACTATCATTCCAATGTATAGAGATAAAGAAGGAAGTTATTCCATTCAAAACAAGAATTGTAACAAGTTTTTAAGTCTAATTACACTTTGAATTACAAAGACACATCAATATAAAGTACACACAGGGAATAAGAAAAATGCAGTTTCTTTTACCCATTATTAGGAAATATAAGAATTTGACATATTTTCAAAAGACTGTATTTAAAGAATGGAAACTTTCTAATACGTATGAGAAAAAATACATACAGCTTTTCCCACCCATGGAATGGAATTGTTGAAACCTTTACATATTTTCAAAGCATCCTTTTATTATCAGGTTGAGAATTATTCTACAGCATATTTTTGAAGGGAACAAAATGTGTTCCACTATCTACAGATGAATGATAATTCTAAGTTTTCTATTTTATCAAAGTTGTGTGAATGAAAAAAAAAAAGTATGTATACTGTCTTCCATTAATATACTGGAATTATGAACAATTTTATTTAATGTACTTTTTTTTAACAAGAATAAGGAAATTCCCATTATATATATAAATGAAAAAATATAAAATTTCATCTATTTCTGTCAGGAAGTAAAATACTTTTCTGTTTGTACTAGCGGGAAGTTCCCATAATTGTCTAAATGAAAATTCAATATATATCGTTTCCCTTCATTTATACCTAAAACAAAACAAAACTCATGTCAAAAACAAATACAGTTTCAAATTATTTATAATATAAGGTCACAGTAGTATTCATGGAGAATAAGAAAAAGTATGCAGAGCACGGAGGAACCAAAATGGTGGACTAGGGAAATGTTAAATGCTATTGAATCGGTTCCAACCCATAGTGACCCAGGATAGGGTTTCTGGGAGTCCTGGTGTGACGCTGTGAATTAATGTGCCAGACTGCTAAACCGTTTGAACTGCAAAGTTAGCAGTTCAAGCTCACCAGTTGCTCCTCAGAAGCCCTATAAAGGGTCGCTATGGGTCAGAACTGACTCAACGGCACTGAACAACAACAACAATAGGGTTTCTGAGGGGCAGCTGGTGAGCTTGAACCATTGACCTGTGATTCAAACCAGCTTTGTTGTCTATAGCATTAACCAACGGAGCCACTACTCTATATCAAAGATAAAGCACACCAAAGGAACCACACACAGACATATAATAATCTTGGAATGCTCAGCTTAGAGGAAAGTTTGTTGAAGTGGATCAAATACTGGGCAGGAAGGCTGGATAGGGGCAGTGAAGAAAGGAGACAGACTAGTAAATGGTCTTCCAATCAAATGGTGTTCAGATATTTAGAACTTTTGCCCACAGCTTGGAGTTCTACCACAGCCTGACACAGCAAATTCATGCACTGACAATGGGAAACCTGGGCTTCTTTCTTGTTCCCCAAGCTACCCTCATGACTGAAGGTGTGGTCAACTCCCACCCTTATCAGCAGAGCACCTGACCACAGGTTGTGGGCATGTGCCAGAATGAGTTTGGCCTACACTGTGCCCCTGGCTTTCAATGGGCTCTGCTCCGTTTAAACAAGAGTGTGAAAATCCACCTGATCAGACTTGAAAGGCAGGAGGCTGTTATTGACTCCGTTGTTTCAGGCAGACAATGCCTGGGTCTAAAGGAGCTCTGGTAGCGTAGTGGTTACGAATCGGGCTGTGAACCGCAAGGTCAGCAGTTCGAAAGTACCAGCTGTTCCACGGGAGAAAGATGAGGCATTCTGCTCCCGTAAAGATTTAAAGCCTTGGAAACCCTATACAGGGTCGCTATGAGTCAGAACCGACTCCACGGCACACAACAACAACAACAACAACAACAAAGGAACCCTATTTAGGACTAAGAACGATGCTGTTTCATCGCTTTGCAAACAATTTCTTGAGCTCTTTGATTAACAGGAAATCTCAGAGTTTTATTCTCTCTAGGTCCAGCACCTACCCAGTTTTTATTTTCCATCTTTTTTGGTAATCTTGGTTTATTCTTTCTTTTGCTTCTTTTGCTTTTCCTTTCTCTTTCCTTTTGTCTTTTCTGCTTGGCTTTCAGTTTTTCATCTTTTATTCTGTTTCTTTTTTTACCACTTAGCAGAACCACAAAAACACACATCAAAATGACAGCAATTCATTTACCCCTATTGATAATTATGCTGGTTGCAAATGGATTAAATGCAATCATTTAAAAAGAGTACCAGGAAGGATAAGGAAACAGGATTCTTCAATATGCTATCTACAAGAGAAACATTACAAACAAAGACAAACAGACTGAAAATTAAAGGATGGAGAAAATAATTCCAACTAACAGCGATCAAAAACAAACAGGAGTGGCAATATTAATCTCTGATAAAGCAGGGTTCTTAAGACAAGAAGCAGCATGAGAGACAAACAAGAACATTATGATAAAAGGCTCAATTGAACTTTTATAACCAAAATATGTAACCAAGGATACAACCAAAATAAATATTGATATTCCCAGTGAAAAAGCCTCAAAACTGATCAATCAAACTCTGCTGTGGTTGTTTTTCAATTTATGGATCTGACATTCTGCTCTAGATCTTCTTTCTAGATGGTCCTGGATCCTCTGGTCCTGGTTTTAATTTGGCTCCTTTAAAGCATATCAGGATGGCAAAGCAAACCAATCCCTGTGTTAAAGTCATGTGCACACTATTTGCATGGCCCCACCCAATAATTTTCTGGGAATGAAGACAATATTGGTTAGAAAAGTCATATCAATAAATCCATTGGCGACCATCCTGAATTTACTACCCCCCCCACCTTCCAGTTACATATTCTACAAATTTTACAGTTTGACAATCATGATTAATCCTCTTACAATTATTCACAATTGAATCATATAATCCTATCAGCATCTATTCCCACTACCTCCCCCACATTCATGTGGAAGAGAAGAAACTATTCAAGTGAGGATTATTCTCCCTTGTCCCCCACATT
>NW_006409024.1:380944-381863 GCF_000296735.1 Chrysochloris asiatica | reverse complement strand
CCCAGCCACTCCATCTGTCCATGCCATCTTCTCTGCCTCCATTTCTGGCATCGCAGCTGCTCTGGGTAGGGTCCCATACTCTGCTTTTCTCACTTGATGGTCTCAGGGACCTCTGCACCTGGACTGCAAAATCAATTGATCCCCTCCTTTTGTTACAAAACATCTACCTTTACATTTCCAACCCTCACAGTCAGTCCTGATAGCAATTATTCACTATTGTACCACAAGAGTCTCATCCCCATTTCCTTTCACCAGCCCCATCCCAAGAGATTGAAAACCATTCATTGGAGATTCTACCATGCCCTGCTCCACTAGAACTAGGCTCCCTCTTGAAAGCTTGTAAGTCAGTCACTTCTTGTCTTTGTAACTCCCTCTCCCCCATTTTGGGTAGCCAATGTCTAAGTTGCCCATCCCTGTCAACCCTGTGTACCAAGGGGGTGGCGAGTGATCCTTACTGTAAGATTTGTTCCCTTTTTTGAGCTACTACATCCATAAGTATAGGTCAAGTTCATCAAATTGTACCAGATTATTCATTTTTTCCTCTTCTTTCTTCTTCTAGTTGCGTTCTGATCACCCAGCCATTGAAACCAGGTCAAGTGGGTATGGGTGTTCTTGTGCATCTCCCCTCACTTCGTATCAGTTGGCCACTTCACTCTCTACTCTAGTCCTCTGTGGCCATGTCACTGCCTCTGGGCCCAGGAGTCCCCAGATCTTGCCATACTGCTGGCCAACCAGGTCTCCATCCAGGTTCACAGGAACCTGTTGAATGTGGTCAGACTTAGCTCACAATTTCATTGCTGTTTTTCCCTCACTTTCACTTATCAGCGATAAATACAGTCACCAGCCAGAACCACATGCCTGCTCGTGTATTCCCCTTGAGCCTTAGTTTTGGAAAGGGGTTTGCTCTGAGGGGACCTGA
>NW_006409024.1:365907-374094 GCF_000296735.1 Chrysochloris asiatica | reverse complement strand
AATTTATGGAGGCTTGCTTTGTGACCTAACACATGGTCAATTCTGGAGAATGTTCCATGTGCACTGGAGAAGAATGTATATTGTGCTATTGTTGGGTTAAATGCTCTGTATACATCTATGAGCTCAAGTTGGTTGATTGTGTTGTTTAGTTCCTCTGTAACTTTGTTGAGTTTCTTTCTTGTTGTTCTATCCCTTTTCAAAAGCGGCATATTAAAATCTCTCACTATAATTGTAGATTTATCTATTTCTTTCTTCAAGTCTAGTAAGATTTGCTTCATATATCTTGGTGCTCTTTCATTGGGAGCATAGATATTTATTATGGTTATGTTGTCTTGCTCAGTTGGCCCTTTGATCATGAGATAGTGTCCTTCTTTATCTCTGATTCTGGTTTTTGTCTTAAAGTTTACTTTGTCAGAGATTAGTATTGCCACTCCTGCTTGTTTATTATTTCAGTTAGCTTGGTAAATTTTTCCGATCCTTTAACTTTTAGTCTGTTTTTGTCTTTGTGTGTAAGGTGTGTCTCTGGCAGGCAGAATATTGAAGGGTCTTGTTGGCAGTTATTTTTCATTTTTTTAAAGTGCTGAAAGGTAATCAGTGTATATTCATTTTTTCATTAGGGCAAAGTGCAAAAAACTGTGTGGTTACCATGCCTGACTTCTTCTGGCTTCCATAGGAGGAAGGGAAATCAAACTCATAGTTTCTTTATAGGAAGATTCCTAACAATTGTAGGTCAGATATCCTACCACCTTTCCTTGCCTTATTTTGACACCAACATCCCTCCCACAATACACTCTGCTTCACATCTTGGTTCGATAGTCGCTTGTAATGACCACATAGAATTCAAATCAATACTCATGATTATGTAGTTTAGTAGGGAAATGAACTGGGTATATATAATTCCGGATCAGAAACACCTCAGATTCCTTCTTCGATGCCATACTGAAGGCATGCCTTGCTCTTGTCTTTGGTTGGCCCCTTAGCCTGTCAATTGCTCAGACAAGTGTTACAAAACTCTTTAAACCTGTCAGTAAATGCCCAGAGGGCACATTACCAAAACCAGCTTTCTGCCCCTAGGCACTCAGCTTTACTGGATCCCAGCTTCTCTGTGCCTTGAAAAGCTGTCTCTGCCACTGCCTCTGCTATGAGCTCTCTTCTATTTAGGTATATCATGCTCCACTCACAACCTTTCTCTGTGAATGGTATTAGGATAGTCTGTTCTTGCTTTTGATCTGGATCCTTTAAAACCTAGTGAGATTGCAAAACTAACCAATCCTAGAATTAGAAACTTGTCCACCCTATTTGCATGGTCTTACCTGGTGTGGAGCTATGGGTTAATGCACTAGACTGCAAAGTCAGTTTCAACTGCAAAGATGGTGGCTCAAGCTCACCAGTCATTCCTAGGAAACCCTATACAAGGTCACCATGAGTACAAACCAACTTGATAGCACTTAACAACAACCCAATCTTTTGGAATCGTGGTGTGGGTGGATTAATGCACTGCTCCTCAGAAATCCTATACAAGGTCACTATGGGTCGGAACCAACTCAACGGCAATTAACAACAACCCAATATTTTGGTGGGACTATCAAAAAAGAAGAAGGAAAAAAAAAAAGAAGACAGAGTCATAATCAACTCCTTAACACCAATTCTTCAAAAATTAGAAAAAGAGCACCAAAATAAGCCTACAGTAACCAGAAGACAAGAAATAACAAAGATTAGAACAGAATGAATAAAACAGAAAAATAATAAAATGAGTGAACAAGACTAGAAGTTGTTCCTTTGAAAAAATTAATAAAATCAACAAACCCTGTCAAATCTAACAAAACAAATGAAGAAAATGCCAAAAGCATGAATAACAAATGAGAGGATGACATCACAACATAACCAACAGAAATAGAAACAGTAACAAAGGACTGTGAAATGCTATGATTCAACAAATATGAAAATTTATAAGAACCTGACAAATTTCTAGAAACACACTACCTACCTAAAATAACATAAAGAGGTAGAAATTTTGAATAGAACCAAAGTAAAATAAGTAATTGAACATATTAAAAATGCAAGCAGCAACAACAGCAAGTCCAGAAAATATCTGCTACCAAATCTATGCAAACAATTCCAGTGTATGGTTAAGAATGGAAAACTCCAAAATTCATTTTATGAAGTGAGCATGATACTGATAAGAAAATCATGCAAAAATATCTCTAAAAAGGAAAAATATAGACTATCTCCCATGAATATAGACACAAAAATTCAAAACAAAATTGTACTTAAAATTCTATGTAAAAAAACTTTTGGACTTCCAGTTTTGGGCGGTAGCAGTGAAAACCAGGTAGGGAACTCTCTGTTGTAAAGGGTCAGGGATCCCATGAAGGAAGCATTTATAGAACTCCAGAGCTCCAGATCTACCATAAGATCCAGGATGTCAGCTTCCCACACTTGCAAGTGAAAAAAATCACAATAATAAGGAAAATACTGTGAGTTAGGAATCTGGAAACAGGACTCCCTCTGCGGCCACATCACCCTGGTGGAGTTTAGAGGGCAGAGCTACAGCCAGTGAGCTCAGAAAACCTGCACTAAAAGTGGTACAGAGAAATAAAAAAAAAAAAAAAAAAAAAAAAAAGAGGCACGGGAGACTACACATTTCTCCCTCCTTTTCTCTGTCCCGCCTTCATTGCTCAGCCCAGACAACAAGAGGTGGGACAGTTTTCCCACCCTACACAGAGAGAGAGAGCTTGGCGGCAACTTATGATATCACCTGCAGAGACACAGCCCTAAAATTTTCTCCGGCGGGACCCTTGGCAGCTGTGTGCCTTGGAGTGTGTTCTGACTCCAGGGGACCCTATGCGGGGTTTTTGGGGCTGTGGGCCTGTGCAGGAGCTGAGCGCCTCACCTTTCTGCCATGGTGGCTGGTGGTTTCGAGCTGCTGACCTTGCAGCTCATGGCCCCATTAGTGGCGGCTGCACTACCTGAGCTCCCTGTGCAGGACCTATACAAAGCAATCTGTAAAACTCCAAATAAAAGGACTCAACCATCCTGAGAATTGCACTGTGCACACACAGATATCTAACTGACCTTCAGAGACAAAAATAGTGGACAATTTTTCTCCCATTAACTGCTCAATATCTACCTGGGCACCACTACTGTAGTGACTAAAGGAGGGACCTGAGAAAGCAGACACCCTCACCCACTGATGGAGGCTTCCACCTTGCAAACACACTGTCTGTGTAGTAGACCACAGCTTCATTTCTATTCCAAAGTGGTGGGTTTTGTCTGTGCATTTATATTACTTCTGCTTTTGGTCCTTTGATTACACATCTTTCCTGGAGGTGGGAGCTTTTTCTCCCAACACTACCCAAGAAGAGACAGCAATCATGGCCATAATATAGCCAAGCTATATGCATACCCCATAATATTCCACCACTGAGACAAGAGCCAACAAGACCTGCTAAGAATTACATGCGAAAAGGGAAGCCTATCTCCCAATCATATTCACCAGAAGACACCCAGTAAGCTTAACAACAAACAACAAACATTCATTTAAGCTTTAAAAACAAAAACACACACATAACTATCGGAAATGATGATAAAAAAACAACAAACATATTGAAACATGTCCAAAAATAGAGGAGAGTAGCTGAGACAAATGAGCTGGAGACAGACAGGCTTTCTAGAAGAGGAAGAGCAGGTTTTGGATATGACTGAGAAAGAATTCAGAAGAATGAGATGGAAACAAATTCAAATGCTCCGAAAAGGGGTGGAGGAAAACAAGGAAGAAGTCAGGAAAGTATTACAGGAGCAATCAAATAAGATTGATACAGCAGTGGAAACAATTCAAAAGCTGCAAAAAGATGTCCAGATGATTAATAATAAGGTATCAGAAGTAGATAATACACTGAAAGGGGAAAGGAGCAGAATTGAAGAGGTCGAAGCAAGAAATAGTGAGCTGGAAGACAAATATCTCAATACTTCTAAGATAGAAGAGCAAGTGGAAAAAAAAGATTTAAAAATCTGAAGAGAGTCTAAGATTCATTCTGGATAACATGAAGAGGAAAACTCAAGAATTACTGCATTCTGGAACAGGAAGAATCAGAGAACTCCACAGAGGAAATAGTTCAAGAGCTTCTGAAATAAAATTTCCCTAACATCTTGAAAGATGAGAAGATAAACATTCAAGAAGCCTAACGTACCTCAGGAAAGATAGACCCCAAAAGAAAGTCACCAACACATATAATAATCAACCTCTCCAAATCAAAGACAAGGAGAGAATACTAAAAGTTGTCAGGAAGAAGAGAAATGTCATTTACAAAGGCAAGCAAATCAGATTAAGCTCTAACTTCTCAGCAAAAACTATGCAGGCAAGAAGGCAATGAGGAGACATATACAAAGCCCTACAAGAAAAAAAAAAAAAAACTGTCAACCAAGAATCGTCTATACAGCAAAACTATCAAATACGATGGTGTGATCAAGATGTTCCACAATAAACAGAATGTGAGAGATTTTATCAAAACTAACCCAGCACTTCAAAACACCCTAAAGGGAGTTCTGGGGACTAAAAACCAATAAGAATAGGCAACAAACAGAGATTGACAAGCGTGGCAACACCACCTGGAACTCAGTCAACAGCAGAGTCCAGAACAGAACAACACTACATCAAACTCAAAGGAGCTTGGAGGTCAAACGAAGATCAAAATTATATCAATGTCAAAGAAGGGACAAGAGTAGCAACAGCATCTTAGGTGGTGAGGATGTCAGGTAAATTACAGGATACAATGGATTCTCATAAATGGAGAGAAAAGTTAGTAAACTATAAGGTAACCCCAAATGAATTTAATACTTCACAATTTGACATTAAAATGAACTTACAAGCAGAACAAGCAACTATAAAAACTAAAAAGAAATTGACAAGAGATAGCACAAAAACACACAAACCCAACACAAGAAGGCATGCAAAACAAAGAAAAAAAAACAAACAGCACTACCAAAAAAGTAACATAATAGCTGCAATTAATTCATACCTATTAATAATTACATTGAAATATCAATGGATTGAAAACACCAGTGAAGAGACAGAGAGTGGCAGGATGGATAAGAAAACAAGACCCTTCAATATGTTGCCTGCAAGAGAAACACATTACAAACAAAGACAAAAACAGACTAAAAGTTAAAGGATGGGATAAAATTTACCAAGCTAACTGCAACAATAAACAAGCATGAGTGGCTATACTAATCTGCGACAAAGTAAACTTTAAGATAAAAACCAGCATAAGAGACAAAGAAGGACAATATCTCATGATCAAAGGGTCAATTGAACAAGATGACATAACCACAATAAATATCTACGCTCCCAGTGAAAAAGCACCAAGATACATGAAGCAAACCTTAATAGAATTGAAGAAAGAAATAGATAAATCTACAATGATAGTGGGAGATTTTAACATACCACTCTCGAAAAGGGACAGAACAAACAGAAAGAAACTCGACAAAGTTACAGAGGAACTAAACAACACAATCAACAAACTTGACCTCATAGATGTACACAGAACATTTAATCCAACAACAGCAAAATATACATTCTTCTCCAGTATGCATGGAACATTTTCCAGAATTGACCATGTGTTAGGTCACAAAGCAAGCCTCTATAAATTTACAAACATCAAAATTCTACAGAACATCTTCTCAGTCCACAATGCTATAAAACTAGAAATGAAGAATAAGAAGACCAAGGCAATAAAGTTGAATCCATGGAAACTGAACAACACCTTGCTGAAAAGTGACTGGGTTAAAGAAGAAATTAAACGTGAATTCACAAAGTTCCTAGAAACAAACGAGAATGAAAACACAACATACCTAAATATTTGGGACACAGCGAAAGCAATGCTGAGAGGACAATTTATTGTGATTAATGTGCACATCCCAAAAGAGGAAAGAACCAAAAACAAAACATTAACACAGCATCTTCAACAAGTAGAGGGAACCTAGAGTCACCAAAAGAAAGGAAATAATAAAGATAAGAGCAGAACTAAATGAGATTGAAAACCAAAAAACTATAGAAAGAATCAACAGGACAAGAAGCTGGTTCTTTGAAAGGATTAATAAAATTGACAAACCATTGGTAAAACCAACAAAAGAAAAGAGGGAGAGGACACAAATAACACACCTTATAAACCACATGGGCGATGTCACAATGGAAAACACTAAATCAAAAGGATAATAACAGACTACTATGAAGAGTTGTATTCCAACAAATTAGAAAACTTAGAAGAGATGGATATATTTCTAGAAAAACATGACCTACCCAAACTTACTCAGAATGAAGTAGAAATTTGAACAAACCCATAACAAAGAAGAAATTTATCAGGTCATCAAAAAACTCCCAACCAAAAGAAGTCCAGGCCCAGATGGCTTCACAGGTGAGTTCTATCAAGCATTTAGGGAAGAACTGTCACAAATTCTACCCAAATTATTCCAGAATATAGAATAGGATGGAAAACTCCCTAATACTTTTTATGAAGCAAGCATAACCCTCATACAAGAACCAGGGAAGGACATCACTAAAAAGGAAAACTATAGACCAGTATTCCTCATGAATATAGACGTAAAAATTCTCAACAAAGTCCTAGCCAACAGGAAATAATACATCATGACCAAGTGGGTTTCATAAAAGGGATGCAAGGATGGTTCAACATTAGAAATAAAATCAACATTATCCATCATATAAATAAGAAAAAGGAAAAGAACCACATGATCATATCAGATTGATGCAGAAAAACCATTTGACAAAATCCAGCATCCATTCCTGATAAAAACACTTAACAAAGTAGGAATTGAAGGGAAATTCCTCAACATAATCAAGAGCATATATACAAAACCAACAGGCTACATCATTTTCAATGGAGAGAAACTGAAAACCTTCCCTCTGTGAACAGGAACCAGACAAGGATGCCCTTTATCACCACTCTTATTCAATATTGTGCTGCAAGTTTTAGCCAGAGCTATACGGCATGATAGAAAAATTAAAGGTATGCAAGTTGGCAAAGAGGAAATAAAACTCTCCTTACGTGCAGACGATATGATCCTATACATAGAAAATCTGAAAGATTCAGTTAAAAAAAACTTCTAGACCTCATTGGAAGATTCAGCAAAGTGTCAGGATATAAGATCAACTCACAAAAATCAGTTGGATTGCTCTATAGCAACAACGATAGCACTGAAAAGGACATTAGGCAAGCAATACCGTTTACAATAGCTGCCAAAAGGATGAAATATTTAGGAATAAACATAACCAGAGAAACATAGGACTTATACAAAGAAAATTACAAAACACTACTAAAAGAAACCAAAGGAGACCTACAGAAGTAGAAAAACATACCATATTGCTGGACAGGAAGACTCAACATCATGAAAATGTCAATACTGCCCAAAGCAATTTACACATATAATGCAATCCAAATCCAGATTCCAACAACATTCTTCAAAGAGATGGAAAAAACAATTACTAACTTTATATGGAAAGGAGATACCCAGGATAAGTAAAGAACTGCTTAAGAAGAAGAACAAGGTTGGAGGTCTCTCACTCCCTGATTTCAAAATTTACTACATGGCTACAGTGGTCAAAACAGCCTGGTACTGGTACAATGAAAGATACATTGATCAATGGAACAGAAATGAGAATACAGAAATTAACCCAACCACATACAGCCAAATGATTTTTGACAACGTGCCTAGGCATATTGCACGGGGAGGAGACAATCTCTTTAACAAATGGTAATTGCAGAACTGGAAAATGATGTGCAAAAGACTGAAACAAGACCTTTACCTCACGCCCTATACAAAAACGAACTCAGCATGGATTAAAGATCTAAATGTGAATCCCAAAATTATGACGGTCATCAAACAAAAATAGGGACAAATGTGAGGGCACTAATTCAGGACATATACAGACTACCAAACATTTTGAAAAGTACACAAACAAAAATAGACAAAATAGATGAGTGTGACATACTAAAAATTAAAAACCTATGTGCATCAAAAGATTTCACCAAAAGAGTAAAAAGGTAACCCACAGAATGGGAAAAAATCTTTTGCAATGACACATCAGATAAGGGACTCATTTCTCTACAAGAAAAAGACAAATAACTCAATTAAAATATGGGCACAGGACATGAACAGACACTTTACCAAGGA
>NW_006409024.1:364410-365525 GCF_000296735.1 Chrysochloris asiatica | reverse complement strand
CACAATGGAATACTATGCTACATTGAAGAACAACAAGGAAGCTACAAGCCATCTCATAATATGGATGAACCTTGAGGACATTATGCTGAGTGAAATTAGTCAGTCATAAAAGGAAAAATACTGCATAAGACCATTACTATAAAAGACTAAGAAAAAGAACCCACCCAAAAGTGTGTGGGGTGGAATCTATATATATAAGTGATGATCACCGGTATGTATGGGATGAGAGGTGGGGAAAGAGAGAGGGGAAGAAAGAGCACAGGGCAGGGAATAGACACAGGAGAGCCTAGGAGTTGGGGATGGTGGTGGTGGCGGAGGCTGGCAGTACATAAGTAGGGGAAGGGGAAAAAGAAGCACAAGGCGAACAGGAGAATGGTTGGGCAGGCTCACATGAGCTAGGTGGGACAGAGGTAAATGACGATGTATGCACAACCTTAGAATAACAGGGCTTCAGGATACAGGGATTGAGGCATGACTTGAAAGGTGAATAATGTTAGGATGCTTGGCTGTCTTTTGAAACTTGTTTTCCCTTGCCTATCATTGTGAAATAGATAATTGGGGGGGGGGGGACAGCTAGAAACATCACAACAGAAAATATGTAAGCCCATCTTCAGCCTATAACTGACTAGAATACCCTGTGGGGGGTGGGAGCTTGAAACTGCCCAGACCCAATATGGGAGGGGGGCGCTATAACGGCAAGACGTGACTAGCTTACAAGCTTTCAAGAGGGAGCCTAGTTCCAGATGGGGCAGGGATACACAGAACCTCCACTGAATTATATACAAACTGCTAGGACTGGTTTAATGAAAGGAAATGGGGATAAGACTCTTGTTGTACAACAGTGAATACCTGCCGCCAGGACTGACTGTGAGGGTAAGAAATGTAGAGGCAGATTTTCTGTTGTTGTTGTTTGTTTTGGCAAAAGGAGGAGATTGATTGATTTTGCAGCCCAGGAGTGGAGGTCCCTGGGACCATCAAGCGAGAAGAGAGGAAAATGTGACTCTACCCAGAGAGGCAGTGAGGCCAGGAGTGGAGACAGAGATGATGGCGTGGACAGATGGAGTGGCTGGGGACATGGGACTCAGGGAGGGAGAGGAGCTGTTTGCTGACAGCAC
>NW_006409024.1:350410-360224 GCF_000296735.1 Chrysochloris asiatica | reverse complement strand
ATGATGTGGAGCAATGGAGCAGTTGGGGACTTTAGACCCAGAGAAGGAGAGGGGCTGTGTGCTAATGACCAAGGGACAGGCCTGCAGGGTATACTCTTTGGTTGGTTGATGATGCATGGAGGGTATTGTAACCATGGCAATGAAACAATATATGACAGGATGAATGTAAAACTAATGTTCTCCCGTGTAGACTATTACATAATTCACAATAAAATACTTTTTTAAAAAATTAAAAAACAACAATAGCTTGTATTATAACCAGCCAAAAAATGAAACACTTAGGAAAGTGTTAAAAAAGACGTATATCAAAAAAAACCCAAAAAACTACAAACAACTATTACAAGATATCGGAAGAGACCTATATAAATGGAATAATATGCCATGCTCATCATTAGGAAGATTTAACATTGTGAAAATGTCAATACTATCCAAAGCGATCTACAGATACAATGCAATCCCAATCCAGATTCCATCAGTGTTTTTCAAAGATTATTTTTTTCTAATAAACTAATAATCAGTTTTATATAGAAAGGAGAGAGACCATGGATAATCAAAGCACTAATAAAGAAGAAGAACAAAGTAGGAGGCCTCACACTTTCCAATCTTAAAACATACTACATAACCGTGAAAGTCATAACAGGCTGATACTGAAACAATAGTAGACAAATAGAAAAACAGAACATACTGGAGGACCCCAGAGTAAACTCATCCAACTATAGATAGCTGATCTTTGACAAAGCACTGAAATGTATTATATGGGAAAGAGAGTCTTTTAAACAAATGATGCTGAATGTGCATTTGCAGAAAAATGGAACAGGACCTGTATCACGTACCATAATAACAAAATCAAAATGAATCAAAGGCTTAAAGGTAAAAATTAAACTATAAATTCAATTTTAAAAATAAATAAATAAAAGGGAAAACTTTAGGAGTACTAATACATGGAATAAATTCACAGTCAAACAAGACTAAAAACACATAAACAGCAGAAGACAAACTAGAAACTGAAAATTAGACACTTATACATATCAAAATATTTCACTGAAATAGTGACAAAGAGAATCCACAAACTGGGAAAAAAGAAACTGGCAATGACTTATCAGACTAGGGACTAATCTCTAAAATGTATAGAAAATATCAAACCCTCAACAACAGAAAAGTCAAGTAACCCAATTAAAACATTCTGACTCCACGTCCAAAGAGACCCTAGAAACATTTTCTCTTTTGTTATTCCAAGTGTTCCCCTTACTATGAGCCACTGATTCAATCGACATGAACAGGACTAAATTGCCAAACTCATATAAGTATAAATCTGCCAGGATTGAGAATTGCAAAAAAATTTTCAATACCCTCTTAAACTTGAGGCAATCAAAAGTTTAAAGCCCCTTATTGAGGATATCTTACAGAAGGGTTTGATAATGCTCTGTGCTAGCCCATGTGACATTCCTATGTTCCTGGTACAAAAAACTAACAATCAAAGTGGGAGATTTATTGAAGATTAAAGAGCAAGAAACCTAGGTTTCCTATGATTCCTAACCCCCATTTAGTATTAACTTATGCAGTGCATTTTTAAGCATATCAGCACATCTCTATATTCAACATGTTTACTTTCACCTAACTCTAGGATGAGCTCTGGACCATAATTAGTGCTTTGATTATCCATGGGGTTGGTGGTTCAAACCTACCAGTCACTCCTAGGAAACCCTATACAGGTGTTGCTGAATGTACAAGATGCCACTTAACAACAACATCAACTTTTACTTGGATGTTCATGCCTTAGGGTTTCACTAAGTACCCCAACTATTTTCTCAAGTTCTTCATGCAGATAAAGCATCTGCAATTAATTAACTTATCAATCATTATACAATAAATTAGCAATTGATTACTCTGCTATATAACTTAAGTTAGTTGTATTTCTGACAGCATTTATTTACTTACACAGTTAGCTCATAAATGACAACTTGAGGACACTTAACAACAACAACAACATTTTTTAAGTTTGTGGCTTTGTAGGTTAAGCATTGAATTGCTAACTGCAAAGTCAGTAGTTCAAGCCATTCTGTACATGTAAGATGAAACTTTCTGCTCTCATAAAAATTTACAGGCTCAGAAACTCTATACAGGATTACTATGAGTTTGAACTGACTTGATGAAATTTAATAACATATTTAAGTTAAAAATGACTAAGTTTTAAATTATTACATATTCCTGGGTGCTTTTGTGTACAATCCGCCCCCCAAACAAAACAAAAAAACACACAGGAAATAGAAGAAATACTGTTGAATGATGAAGCATGGAAGAGATTGTAATCATTGCAATGAAATGATGGGTAAACTATCACTCAATTCACAAAAACTTTTTTAAAAAACATGACTAAGTTATATTCTTTTATATTATTTTCCTAATTTTACCTTTTTTTTTTCATTGTATTTGTTCTTCTACAAATACCTGTTTTAACTTAAATCACCCTACCATAAGTAATTTCCTGCGTTCAGTGGCCTGTATCCCATCCATACTAAAGAGTCCTGGTGTGGTGCTGTAGGATAAGCAAGGTGGGTGATTCAAACCCACCAGCTGCTCCTCAGAAATCCTAACCAGGGTCTTTATTAGTTGAAATTTGCTCAACATTAACAACAACAAAACCCATATGAGAGGCCCCTATCAACAAATAAGCAATGAAGTTTCTTTGCTGGGAACAAATCAGTCATCACAAACAACGTGACCCAAAGGCTAGAGAGACTTTTAGCCACGGGATGGCTTTTCTGATTTTACAGTTACTATTTCTCTCCAAATTACTGATGATTTTGTCACCAATTAGGTGCAACAGCCAGGCATTTATTGGCTAGCCCCAAGAGGCATTTACTGGTTGTATGGTTCTGGCCTTTGTTCTTGGCATTCATCTAGATGGATTAGCAGATGTATTGTTACCTGATTTAGCTGGAATGGCTGGCAGGTTTGAACTGCTGACTTTAAAGTCGAAGCCCCATGCCTAACCCATAAAACCACCAGGGCTTCTTTTGTAACAGGTGTTGTTGTTCAGTGCCATTGAATCCGTTCTAGCTCACAGGGATCTGGTACATTTTCCAAGGCTGTAAATCTTTCAGGAGCAGTAGTTATAATTTGAATCCAGGCATCTAAGTTAAACTTTCAATGGGATAGGGAGATGTCAATAAAGATTTTTTTGTCCCTTTTAATCTTCCAAATGTAGGCTAAGCGGCTGGTGAGTTTGAAATGCTGACCTAGCAGTTCACATTGACTTCAGTCCAGCACTTTATCCCACAATGCCACATCAGGACTCCGAGTATAAGTACTATGCCTCTCCATAATCCCTAATAGCACACTAATTCTCCCCTCAGTATTCTCCAAGTCTCAGGGGTCCACAATTCTCTGGAACATTCTACAGAACCCATGGGGTCCTCAAATAAATCACTCCCATGGTTGTGGAGGCTGGCAAGTTCCAAGTCTGTAGTCTGGAGGATTCTCCTCACTCACACAGTGTTGGGCTGTTGGTTCACAAGGCTGAGGAAGTTGACAATTCAGGTCAGACTACTGTCAAGTCCCAAGAACCACTGAGGCCAGACAGAGGCGAGTTTGTTTAGTCTAGCAAAGGAGCACATGGCCCACTCACATCACCAGGATGGCTCATTTTATACCTAGCAGAATGGCAAAATTGACCAAGCCTTTAGTTAGATTTTTAAGTTTTACAATCACAATGAACCCAGTTAAGAATCATCACAACTGAACTATATGATCCTATCAGCATCTTCCTCACCTTCTCTTTCCCAAACCCATCAGGAAAAAAAGTCATTTGGTGGGAATTACAAAAATATGGCTAGAAGAGACACATTAAATAATTCACTGCACTGAAATTTCCCCTACTGGAATATAAACCTCATGAGATGATTTGTTTTGTTTTGTTTTGTTCTCAACTCTCTCCCTACAACTGAAGATAGTGCTTAATGGTTTTTACTTCAAAAACGCTTGTTTAATGAAAGAATTGTATGGCCCGATTACCCTAATAGTAACCATTTTTTAAGAAAGGCTGGCTGAAGTGGAAATTTTTTAGCAGCAAAAACTCCCCAGATACAGAAACCTCCTTCTCCCCTTAACTCTGGCTAAACTTGGCTTCTGTAAAAATGCTTATACAAATTCCTCACAGCTGAGTGGTCCCGCCTGACTAATAGGACACTATGACCAGCCAGCCAAGGCTAATCTTGAGAACAGAAGGCCAAAGTTAATCTTGAGAAGTAACTGTCCCAGCAGATGTACTCCTAGCCCCCTCCTTAACAGCTCATGCATACATCATACCCTTAGTTTGTAGAAGATAATGTCAGACTGCCTATGTATAAATACTCTTTGAAAAACTGGGTCGGGGCTGCAGTTTTTCCTGCTTTTAGGGAGACTGTAGTCACTGGCCAGCTAATAAAGGCTTCCTTGCTGATTCTGAGAGTCTTGAGTGGTCACCTGGGTAAATTGAGACACAACAGAATGAGGCATGTGGTTTTGCAGTTCAGAAAAGAGAAAAATCTATCTCTGGATACACGCAAACATACTATATGTATATGGGTATACAGTGTGGCACTGTGGGTAAGCACTGGACTGCTAACTGAAAAGAAAAAAAGAAGATAATTGACTCAAACCCACCAATTGTTCCTCAGAAACCCAATACAAGGTCACTATAAGTTGGAACTGACTCAAAAGCACTTAAGAACAACACACATATAATGGGCTTCAAAAAGTTCATGGAAAAATTAACTTAAAAGATTATGAATGGAATTTTTCCATGAACTTTTAAAGCCCTTCCCCTGTATATATTTCATAAGTATCCATGAAGAGATGGTGATAGAAAGCTCAGCTATTAATCTGACCTATCAAGAGTGTCTGGAGGGCTGAGTTATAAAAGGAGATAAAGAAAGTCTACATGGTTCAGGATAGGAGGGGCCAGAGGAGAGACATCATCTTGACAGAGTGGTGTCATGAACATTACAGAGGGAAACATGTGAGCAGGATAGAATAAGCATCAAATGATCAAATGCCACAAAAAGACCAGATAAATGAATTGTTTTTTGGATTTGATCCCTAGGTCTGCCATAGCAAAATAGTGATGGTTGGTGGTTGTATGCCGTCAAGTCCATTCTGACTCATTGCAACCCTGTATAGGGTTTCTAAGGTAGTAAATCTTTACTGGAGCACGAAACTTCTCCGTGTTTAGCAGATGGTCAACACATCAGTGAGTAGATGTGGTGCTGGAGGAATGCTATATGCTTGTCCACCATGCTTTAGAAGTGACAGACTGGGACATGTAATGTATGGCACCTTCCACTAAGGTCCCGACCCCCACTTCGAAGTATCCCAGGAGTTTTCTTATTATGTTTGGACTACAGATGTTTGAACAATTCCAGATGACCTATTTGGAGAGCTTCAGTTTATAAGAGTTATCACTGCTGTGGAAAAAAATTCGAATTCTTTTACTTTGCAAATCCCTTGAAGGATATAACAGTTTCATGCTGAGTAAATAAGATTACAGATTTGCTCTGACATATATAACAGATGTTAGCCGCAATACACAATTAAGTAAGATTAGGACAAATGTGAACTCTGGTAGTTGTGGGTAAGGTAAGGGTTTTGTGCCACCGAGTCGGTTCTGACTCAGAGTGACCCTATACAGGGTTTCTGAGGCTGTAAATCTTTATGGAAGCAGAAAGTCTCATTTTTCTCCCGAGGAGCAGCAGGTAGATTCGAACTACTGACCTGTGGTTAATAGCCCAGCTGGTAACCCACTAAAGACTTAAGTAATATCAAGCGAATGCAGATGAACGTGAGATGACCTCACAATGAAGATGTCTCAAGTGCCTCAAGGGATTACCACCAACTTTCTAAGTTGCATATTGAGAAGACTTATAGAAGTTAAAAAAAAAAAAAAAATCAGTATAATTAACTCATATTGTATGTCCTTGTGGGAAATTTGGGTTCAATTCTCATTCCATGCATTTGATGTGTAGCCACACATACCTGTCAGAAGAGGCTTACTTGTTGCTATGGTGTTGACTGGCTTTTAGTGGAACTTTCAGACTAAGATGGACTAGAAAGAAAGACCTGGTGATCTGCTTCTGAAAATCAACCTGTTATAACTTTAATGGGCCACAAACATCTGAGGATGGTACTGGACTGAGCAATGTCATTCCATTGTGTGTGGGTGTCACTGTGAGTCTGGGCTGACTCAACAGCAGTGACAACATGTTCCTCTGGGAAGGGCCATGGTGTTAAAATTGTGCTGTACTCACGTTTTTGAGTTCTGAACTACTAACCATTCTGCATGTACTAAAAACCGAGAAACAGGAAATGCATGGGACCATGTCCTGTCTGAATTTACAAGAAAACAGGATTGTCTATGAGTATTCAACAAATATATGACTATTCAACTAATATTCAATGATGTGACGCTATAGGATAAGCACTGGACTGCTAACCATAAGGTCAGAGGTTCACTATGACACTTAACAACAGCAACAAAATTCATGAGCAAAAAAGATTTCAGAAAATCTTTCCACAGCAAATTTTATCCTCTAAATAATTCGTACTATATGGCCAGGAAATGTTATGCACAAATCTACTTCTAAAGTGATGCTGAGGTTCTTACAGAAACCAAAATCAATGAACATATTGAAGTCTGGAGATGTAAAATTGCTATCCCTTTTATCTTGTATCTTGGTCAAGGTCTCCTTCCCTTTGCTATTCAAGTGACATTAATCCATTCTTTTTTCTCATGAAGAGTTGCTGCTGCTTTGTTTCCCTCCCCTTCAACTCAGCGTGTCAAAATTACTTATAAGAATTTACATTTTAAATTTGTTCTGTAAGATATGGTTCAAAATAAAAATTTCATAAGAAAAAGGAATGAATTGACATAATTTGGGAAACAGAGGAGGAAATACTTGTATAGTTGTATAAAGTGGACAGCTTTATATTGTCTAGTACCTGTTCTGCTCTAGTGACCTTATTCCGGCTTCCATGATCAGCCACCTATTAGAAAAGATGCCTTACTACTGCAAAGCCCTAAAGGCAGCAGGCTCCTCCACTCAGGAATGGGCTTCAACTGACCTTTCATCGGGGCATGGAATTTCAGAGCCAATCTTAGCATAAAGATTGTGAGACCAGTGCAGAATGGATGGTAGTGAGAAAAAGATGCCAGATATTCTTTTTTATTATTATTTAAAGTTTTTTATTTTGAATTGAGTGGTAGTTTACATAGGAGAGCATCAACTTTACGTTCATCTTACCATATTTCGTTTCATTACAATGATTACAATCCCCTCCATGCATCATCATTCAACAGCATTTGCTTCCAATCTCTCTGTTGTTGTGTTTTTCATGTACACCAAAGCACTCAGGAATATCTAACCATCAAACAACCAAAGGGTATACCTTGCATGCCAGCTCCTACCAGCACAAAGCCCCTCTTCCTTCTTGAGTCTAGAGTCCCCAGCTACTCCATCTCTCCACGTCATCATCTCTGCCTCCATCTCTGGCATCACTGCTTCTCTAAATAGAGTCCTGCACTCTGCTCTTCTCTCTTGATGGTCCCAGGGTCTTTTGCTCCTGGGCTGCAAGATCAACACTCCCATCCGTTTGTTACAAAATGTTTACCTTTACATTTGCAACATTCACAATTAATCCTGATATCAATTTTTCACTATTGAACCACAAGAGTCGTATCCCCATCTCCTTACACCAGTCGCATCTAAACAGGTTGGAAATTGTGAAAAATGAAATGGAATGCATAAATATTGATATCTTAGGTATTAGTGAGCTGAAACACACTGGTATTGGCCATTTTGAATCTGTGCTCTGTATTAGAGCCCTCAAATTTGTCCCTGTTTTTTCTCATTGATGAATCTCAGTGGAGATTCTACCTTCCGCTGCACTCTCTGAAACTAAGCTCCCTCTTGAAAACTTGTAAGCCAGTCACTTTGTGACTTTGTTGCCCCTCGACCCCCCATTTTGGGTGGCCAATATTTAAGCCATCCCTGTCAACCCTATATACAGAAGGGGTGGGACTGATCCTTTCTGTAAAGATTCATTCCCTGTTTTAAGTTACTATATCCATAAGTACAGGTCAAGTTCATCAAATTGTAGTAGATTACACTTTTTTTCCTCTTCTTTCTTCCTTTAGCCAAGTTCTGTTCACCCAGCCATTGAAGCTAGGTCAAATGGGTACTATCTGCAAGTATGAGTGTTTTTGTGCATCTTCCCTTACTTCATATCAGCTGGATGCTTCACTCTCTGCTCTAGGCCTCTGTAACTATGTCCCTGTCCATGGGCTCAGGAGTCCCCAGGTCTCGCACTACTGCTGGCCAACCAGGTGGCAATCCAGGTTGATAGGTGTCTATTGAACGTGGTTGGACTTAGCTCACAGGTTCATTGCTATTTCCCTCCCCCTACCCCCACTTCTCCTTATCGGTAGACCAACATGGTCACCAGCAAGATTGCATGCTTGATCGTGTATTACCTTTGAGTTTCAGTCTTGGAAGGAGGTTACTAGGGTTACTAGGACATCTTTCAATAGGGAAAGCCCAACAGAGCCCCCAAAGAAAGTAAAATCTAATCTTAATCAATTGTTGTTAGCTTTCTATGGAAATGACTGTTTCTAGCTTGAGAACTAGTATTGTGACACTACATACCAAAATAAGTGACATTCTTAAGTCCTCAGTTAAGCACAAATCTGATAAAATAGAAAATAAATTTTGATGTGGGACCCTACGCAGAGAAACAGCGATATCCGAGATGGAGGCAGAGTTGAGGACATGGAAAGAGTGAGCAGCTGAGGACTCTAGACTCATGGAAAGAGAGGGACTGAGTGCTTGCAGAACGTGCCCTTTGGTTGTTTAAATTATTATATATTCCTAAGTGTTTTGGTGCACATCCCCCACCCCTGAAAAGAAAGAAAACCAGAGGGAATGGAAGCAAATACTGTTGAATGATGATGCACGGAGGAGATTGTAATCATTGCAATGAAATGATGGTGTAAAGCTGATGTTCACTCATGTAAACTATCACTCAGTTTACAATAAAATAAATAAATAAACTATGAGTTCCACAATATTTTCAATCTTAAAGTTAAGTAAGTCTTTAAAATTGTGGATCAAGTGTAATGAAACAGTCTAAAGTATGGAAATTTTAAATAATAAAGGCTAACAGTTGGATAAATTAATAGGAAAGCATTGTCAGAATCATAAATATCATTTGAAATTTATAAATCACTTATTATCTTTAAAAACTCAGCTATACCAAGTCATTAGAATAGTGTATACAACATTCTTATCCTTATTTTAGATGTTTTCTGGTTTTTTTATTATTATTAATGTTAATGTTTGATGTTAAGTGCCGCTGAGTCAGTTCCAACCTATAATGACCCTATATAGGGTTTCTGAGGAGCAGCTGATGAGCTTGAACCACCGAATAACAGTTCAAAATGACCTTGCATTAACCCACAGTGCCACCACAGACTGTGTGTGTATTATTATTATAAGAAATAATAATAATTCTTCTTATTATTAAGAATAATAAATTTCAGTATGAATTTCAATATAGGTCCCTGTCTGAATCTGGGTTCTTTAAGAAGCAACTTAGTGCAAGTGGTGGTCTGGCAACGTCTTGCGTATGGGTTTCCCAGCCAGTCTGCTCCCTCCCTGCCTTCTTTGGATGGTGGCTGCTTATGCTGAACATGTGGCCAGAGACGGGTAAGGATCACGTGGAACCTCGGCAACCTAAGACAGAGCCATTGCCATGCTGCAATGAGTTTCGATGACAGGTAAGA
>NW_006409024.1:348522-349860 GCF_000296735.1 Chrysochloris asiatica | reverse complement strand
AAAAAGAAGCAACTTAGCAACAACAACAATAACAATTATGAAATTATATGCAAGATTGTATTAAGAATATTTGAACACTTATTTATACAAGAAGATTATTGGAAAAAATTTTAACTGCTAAATTAGTCATATTGTTACTGTTGCTAGTTAGTTACCCTCAAGTGGATTCTGAATTATGGTGACTCTATGTATGCATAGAACTGCTTTATGTTTTCAAGGCTGTGATCTCTTGGAAGCAGATCGCCAGACCTATCTGCTAAGGTGCCACTGGGTAGATGTGACCCACAAACCTATAGGCTAGTAGTCAAACATATAATCATTTGGGCCATCCAGGGACTACTATTTGCCATATTGTTGCTATTGTTGTAAAGTGACATCCCGTCGGTTCTGACTCATAGAGTCCTTGTATAGGGTTTCCAAGGAGCAGCTGGTGAGTTTGAACCACCGTCCTTGTGGTTCAAACTGACTTTGCAATCCAGCGCATTAGCCCATAGCGCCACACCAAGACTCCAATTTTGTAATATTTTGTATATGTTATATATACACACAGCATCCTGGTGTGGTGCTGGAAGATAAGTTCTGGACTGATAACCACAAGATTGGCAGCCATCCCTTGGAAACAAATCACCAGCCATCCCTTGGAAACCCTGCACAGGGTTGCTATGAGTTGGAATTGACTCAGTGGCATTTAACAACCACCACAACAATATATACATATTCACAAGAGGGGGCTTAAAAAAGATGGTGGACTTTTATTTTTAATGAGTTTTAACATTTTATTGTCAGTTGGATGAAGGTTTACAGAATAGGTAAGTTTTCATTGAACAATTTACACACACTGTTTCATCTTATTGATTGCAATTTTCACAACATAACATCACTTATTCCACTTCCTCTCTGTGGTGCCTGTTTCCATTCCTCCTTCTTTCCTAATCCTTCTGAATGTTGTTCTTTCTAAGGTGTACATACGTCACTGTTCCCCGTACACACCTGCCTATTGTTTGTCTGAAGATTGAACCATGGGGAAAGGTTATTTCCAGACCTTAAGGGTGACTAAGGACCATAGTTTCAGGGGTTCCACTAGTCTCAATCCAACCACCAAGCCTGGACTTTTTAATACTTTAGAGTTTTGTTGCACATTTTTCTCCCTCTTATCAAGGACCTTCTAATGTGATCCCTTTTAGATCAGTTGATAGTGGTAGCTGGGTACCACTAGTTTTTAATCAGTGTTGTGAAGACTGATAGTCATGTGGTCCATAGCATGTCTGCCTAGTCTGCCATCTTGCCAGAAGCCCTCCAGTATCTTCTAATTCCATTTTTTCCTATGAATTTTTGAAG
>NW_006409024.1:347466-348327 GCF_000296735.1 Chrysochloris asiatica | reverse complement strand
CAAGGTTGGTGTTCAAACCCACCAGCCGCTTCTCAAAAACCCTATACTGATTATTTATGAATTGGACCTGACTCGATGGTACTTAACAACAAGTCATGAGGAGCTACCTTTGCCGTAGCTCTTTGGAAAAACAACTTGGGGAAAAAGGGATTCCCAGAGTCGCTATGAATTAGGAACTGACCTGACTGCACTTAACAACAACAACAAGGCAAGTTGCAAACAACTCAATTTGATATTTTTATCTAGCGCTGGGCTGAAGCTTGTCATGTGATTGGTCTACTTTATGGATCTCCCAGAAGTTAGTTGGTTTATTATGCAAATTGATTGATTTGTCATCAACCTGCAATATGTAGTTGATACAACCTTGCTTGCTGAAAGCCAAGACTCAAAATACGTGTTGATGAAGATCACTGACCACATCCTTTGGTATGGGTTGCACCTCAATGTAACAAAAACAAAAATCTTCACCACTGGACCAAGAAATGACATCCATATAAGTGGAGTCTTGGTGTGGCGCTGTGGGTTAATGCGCCAGACTGCAAAGCCATTTGAATTACAAGCCTGGTGGTTCAAGCTTACCAGTCGCTCCTTAGAAACCCTATGCAGAGTCGCTATGGATCAGAACCGACTTAATGGCACTTAACAACAACAACAAATATAAGTGGAGAAAAGATTGAAGTTGACTATGACGTCATTTTGCTTGTATCAACCACTAACTCTCATGGAAGCAGCAGTCAGGAAATCAGACAATGTATTGCATTGGACTAATCTGCTGCACAAGACCTCTTTAAAGTGTTGAAGAGCAAGGATGTCAGTTTGAGGAGTAAGGTGTGCCTGACCCAAGCCATAGTATTTTCAAAA
>NW_006409024.1:343108-345527 GCF_000296735.1 Chrysochloris asiatica | reverse complement strand
CTGTGAGTCAGAACCGACTCCACGGCACATAACAACAACAACAATATATATCCCACACTCTATTTTTATGTTGAAGGGCACTTGGGTTCTTTCTATTTTTTGATCATTGTAAGAATTGTTACAATGAACAACAGTATACAAGTCTATGTTTGAGTCCCTGCATTCAGTTTCTTGGGTGTACACATAGGAGCATTGCTGGGTAATACAGTAGCTGTAGATTTACCTTTCTGAGGCGACACCAAACTGTTTTTCCACAGCGCTACACCATTTTGCAATCTCAGGGGCAATGAATGTGGATTTCAGTTTCTCGACTTCTTCATCAATACTTGCTATTTTTTGTTTTTCTGATGATAGTCATCACGGTGGAGAAAATAGTATCTCACTGAGGTTTTGATTTCCATTTTCTTAGTTACTAAAGATATTGAGCATCATTTTACGTTCTTTTTGGTCATTTGCTTACCTTCTTTGGTGAAATGTTTATTCAAGTGCTTTTCTCATTTTTAATTGTGTTGTCTTTTTATTACTGACTTGTAGGTTTTTATAGATATATGTTTTTTAGAAACTTATCAGATAATATGGTTACCAAAAAGTTCCTCCTATTCTATAGGCTATCTCTTCACTTGCTTGATAAAGAAATGGTTTTCTTAATTTCAGACTGACTCATTTGCTGGTGTGTAGAAGCAGAACTAATTTTTTTGTGCTGACTTTGTTAGTTAAAAGTTTACTGAGTTTATTTTTTAGTTCCAGGAGCTTTCTTTTAGATTCTTTGGAATATTTTTAGAGAGGATGGTGTCAACTGAAAATAAGGCTAGCACAGTGCAGTGAATTTCTTGATATGGCCCCCTTCTAGCCACAGTCTGTGAAAGTCCCATCAAAACTGGTTGCTGTTGTTTTTAAGTGTCCTCGAGTCAGTTCCAACTCATAGTGACTCCATATAGGGTTTCTGAGGATTTTTAAATCTTCTCGGGAACAGAAAGCCTTATCTTTCTCCCTAGGAACAGTTGGCATCTCGAATTACAGACCTTGTGGCTTGCAATCCAGTGTTTATTGTATGGAGCCAGCACATTCCCAAATAACTGGCTGTTGCTATTGTTAAGTGATGTTTAGTCAGTTCAACTCATAGCAATGCTACATAGGGTTTCCAAGGAGCCACTAGTGAGCCTGCACCACCGACCTTATGGCTTCTGAGAAGCATTCTGGCTGTACTGCTTCCAACATAGATCTACTTGTTCTTTTGGCACTCCATGGTACTTTTAATATTCTCCTCCTAAACCATAATTCAAATGAATCAATTCTTCTACAGTCTTCCTTATTTACTGTCCCATCATGCTTTAAAAACTTGATTTAAATGTTGTCACTATTTCATTTTTGCCATTCTGTATAGAGTATATGGAGTCCTTGTGTGGCGCTGTAGGGTAATAAGGTCAGTTTGAACCCTGAGGTCGGCAGTTCAAATTCACCAGCTACTCCTCAGAAACCCTATGTAGGGTCACTATGAGTCAGAACTGACTGTATGACACTTAACAATAGCACATATAGGGTATATAGTGATTTTAATTTCATAAAGGGTAACAAAGGATGTTGAACATCTTTTCATGTGCTTATTTGTATCTGTTCTTTCTCTGCTGAAATGTGTCTGCAGGTATATTATAGGTATAGTATAGTTGAATTAATAGTTTATCATTGTGTTTTGAGATTCTTTGATTTACTCTAAATAGCAGTTCTTTGTCAGATATGCAGTTTGCAAAGATATTCTCCCACTTTGTAGCTTTTTTTCTTCTTCACAGGGCATTTCACAGGGCAATAGTTTACATTTGATGAAGTCCAATTTATCGCTCTTTTTATTTTATGAATTGGGCTTTGTTGCCAAGTATCAGAATTCTGCCTAACCCTAAAAGTTTTATTTTTTTGTCCATGATCCATTTTGAATTAACCTTTCAGTAACCTTAGACTTAGGCTGTGGTTTATTTTTTATAAACACCTGAGTTTTATTTGTTAATAACATGTTAATGATTTTTGCACTTATATTCAGGAGGCATATTTGTCTTGCAGTTTTCTTTTATTTTTTTGTACTATCTTTGGTATCTTTATCAGATAATCTACCTTCAAGAAATAAATTGGAAAATATTCTCCACTCTATTATTTTGAGAGGTTGTGTAGAATTAATGTTATGCCCTCTTTAAATATTTGGCTCAGCCATAAGAATGTAGAAACTTCTTTTAGGTAGTTTTACAATTATGAATTCAATTTTTTGATAGATACAGGATAATTTATATTATTTAATTTGTAATAACTAAACAAAACTGCTGCCACTATGCTACCAGAGCTCCATGTATATATGGCAAGTACCGTGGAGTCGATTCCTACTCATAGTGACCGTGCACAGGGTTTCCAAGGCTGTAAATCTTTACAGGAGCAG
>NW_006409024.1:341665-342715 GCF_000296735.1 Chrysochloris asiatica | reverse complement strand
GAACTGCCAACCTTGAGGTTGGCAGCCCGATTCGTAACCACTATGCTACCAGAGTGTTGGCAGTTCCAAATATATATATATTTGAAAGAGAATATCTGTGTTGTACATGGGTAACTATAGGAGGATTGCATGAAGGGGACTGCAATCATTGAGATGAAACAAAGCTTATGATTTGTTGCATGTAAAACTGATGATCTTGTTTGTTAACCTTCACTCAATTCACAACAAAAAGTTACCAAAAAAAAATAAGAAATGTCCTATCATCATAATGTTTTAACACTAGAATTCAGGTGCTATGTTTTTCTTGAACCTTGTAAGATATCTCTTTGCATTCATTTTCCACAAATTGACTATGCTGTGACTTGGAATTTTTTAATTGGGATTGACTCAGCATCTGGTATCTGTAGGTTTATGTCTTCAACTAAATTTGGAGAGTTTTCGTAAAATCTTTTTTGTGTGCAAACACATTTCAGCCCCATTTCCTTCTACTTTTATTCTGAAACTCCAATGGCCAAATGGCTTTTTTTATATTTTCAGTCTATTTTCTATCTGTTGTTCAGAGTGAGTAATTTCTATTCACCAGCTGCTACTCGGAACAGACTCAATGGCACTTAAAAACAGATCTTTCAGATCTGGTAGCACTGGTGATACTGTAGTCAAACATTGGGCTGCTAACTGCAAGCCCACCAGCTTCTCCACATTAGAGAGATGAGGTTGTCTACTCCCGTAAAGATTTACAGTCTTAGAAGCACTAAGGAACAGGTTTACTCTTTCCTATTTAGGGTTGCTATGAGTTGGAATTGACTTGATGGCAGTAGGTTTTATCTTTCAGTTCATTGATTTCCCCCCCCACTATTCTCTCTGTTCTACTATTATGTTTGTTACTTCCGTTTTTGCATTTTTCCATTTTGAAATTTCATTTGACTTTCCTTGTATCTTTAATTTCTTTGCTAATATGATCTATTTTTGTTTTAAATGTGCTCATAATTGCTTATTGAAGCAATTTTATGACTGACAACATCATTCTCAACCAATTCTAACAACTGTCAT
>NW_006409024.1:327337-341368 GCF_000296735.1 Chrysochloris asiatica | reverse complement strand
TGCTTCTGGTAAGGGAAGTTGGGGTGGATGCCATATTATTGCTCCCAGATTGCATTTGAAGTACAGGTTGCCTCTAAACTTACTTTACACCCTAAAAGGGAACTACTCATTACAGGTAAGCAGAAGTAGAGTTTGGACTTCTCATTAGGCATCCACTAACACTTCTCTGCCAAGGACCAGAAGGAGTTCCTTGTTATTCCTCCTCATATAACTTCCAATGACACTATTAAGGTGGGGGAAGTGTTGCCCTCATTACTATAGATGGCCCCATAGTGGAAAGTCCTGATTTTGCACCCCAATAATGAGAGGAAGAAGTACCCTGTTACTTCCTGGTGGGAGTGCAACAATAGCTCCCCATGTGGTTTCCACTGACACTACAAGTGGAGATGGAATTAAGGTGTCTCATAGCCTAATAAAGATAGAAAACTAGGCTTCCCATTTGACCTTTGCTGGCAAAGTTGGTAATGGGGTCAGTTTTTTTGTATGGTATTTTGTTGAAGTAGATTCATTATTATTTAAAAGTTTGTGGTCTTGTTAACGTACCCTTCTCCTGGTGCTTGGGCTAGAGAGAGCAGGTCTTTGGTGGGGACTTTAAAATCTACACCCATTGGTGCTTCTCAGTGGCTGGTTCTTTAGCTCTCCATTGAGGAGGCAGCTCTTCCCCTGTCACATTTTGAGTGCCTTTCAACCTGAGGGGCTCATTGTCTGGCACTATTTCTGATAGTGTTTCTCTGCTATTCATAAGTTTTTCAGTGACTAAATATATGGAAGTAGTTTGTCTCTCCTTTTTCCTAGTCTGTCTTCATCTGGAGGCTCATCTGAAACCTGTCCACTGTGGGTGACCCAGCTGGTATTTAAAATGCCTGTGGCATAGCTTGCAGATTCACAGCAACTCACAAGCCACCACAGTATGACAAAGTCAACTTTCATTACTGAAGGATTCTATGGGCAAATTATTGAATGATGCAGAAACCATAAGAAGAAGATGGAAGGAATACACAGAGTCATGTACCAAAAGGAAATGGTTGATGTTCAACTGTTTCAAAGGTAGCATATGATCAAGAGCCAATGATACTGAAGGGTGAAGTCCAAGGTGCACTGAAGGAATTGGCAAAGAACAAGGCACCAGAAATCGATAGAATATAAATTGAAATCATTCAAGAAAGTGAGGCGGCACAGGAGGCACTCACTCATCTATGCCAAGAAATTTGGAAGACAACTATCTGGCCAACTGATTGGAAGAGATCAGTATTTGTGCCCATTCCAAAGAGAGGTGACCCAATGGAACGTGGAAATCATCAGACAAGCTCATTGATATCCCATGCGAGTAAAGTTTTACTAAAGGTAATACAAAAATGGCTGCAACCATACATTGACAGAGAACTTCCAGAGGTTCAAGCAGGATTCAGAAGAGGACATGGAATGAGGGATATCATTACTGATGTCAGATGGATCTTGGCTGAAAGCAGAGTATACCAATAAGATGTTTATCTGTGTTTTATTGACTACATAAAGGCCTTCTATTGTGTGGATCATTACAAGCTATAGACAACATTGCAAAGTATGAGTATTCCGGAACACTTAATTGTGCTCATGAGGAATCTGTATATAGACCAAGAGGCAGTTGTTCGAACTGAACATGGGGACACTGAATGGTTTAAAATTAAGAAAGGCATGCGACAGGGTTGTATTCTTTCACCATACTTATGCAACCTCTATGCTGAGCAAATCATCCAAGAAGCTGGGTTAATGAAGAAAAACATGGCATCAGGATTGGAGGTAGACTCATTAACAACCTGCGCTATGCAGATGATACAACCTTGCTTGCTGAAAGTGGAGAGGACTTGAAATATTTACTGATGAAGATCAAAGAGCATAGTCTTTGGTATGGACTGCATCTCAGTGTAAAGAAAACAAAAATCCTCACCACTGGACCAATAAACAACATTCTTATCAATGGAGAAAAGATAGAAGTTGTCAAGGACTTCATACTTCTTGGATCAACTCTCAACACTCACGGAAGCAATAGTTAAGAAATCAAACGAGGTATTGCATTAGGCTAATCTGCTGTACAAGACCTTTTTAAGGTGTTGAAGAGCAAAGATGTCAGCTTGAGGACTAAGGTGTGCCTGAACCAAGTCATGGTATTGTCAATAACTTCACGTGCATTTGAAAGCTGGACAGTGAATAAGGCATACTGTAGAATTGATGCGTTTGAGTTATGGTGTTGGAGGAGAATATTAAAAGTGCCATGGGCTGCCAAAAGAACCAATAGATCCATTTTGGAAGAAATGCAGCCAGAGTGCTCCTTGGAGGCCAAGATGGCCAAACTTCGCCTCTCATACTTCTGACATATTGTCAGGAGGGACCAGTTGCTGAAGAAGGATATCATGTTTGGTAAGGTCTGAGAAAAAGAGAAAGCACCCAGCTTGATGGATTGGCAAAGTGGTAGCATCAATGGGCTTAAGCATGGCAACAGTTGTGAGGTTAGTCTAGGACTGGGCAGTGTTTTGTGTTCTGTTCTGCATAGGGTCACTATGCGTTGGTACAGACTCAGTGGCACCTAACAACAACAACAATAAAGCATGAACTATTAAGGATTCATTTTACACTCACTTCTCCATCATGTCATCTGTATGAATATCAAGTTTAGAAAATGAGCAGTGTTAATAGCAGTTTTATTGCTATTGCTGTTTAATAAATGGAGGTATTTTTTATTCCTGCTATCATCCTGTTTTGTTTCTACTTTGACCACATAACATCTTCTAGAAAGTATTCAGTGAAGCTACTCCCTGCATAGAATCAGTCAAACCTGGAGCTTGGAAGCTCTTTAGACTCACCATTCTTAATCCACTTACAAAGTAACTAAGCCAGTAGCAGTGCCCCGTTTCTCTGATTTCATACCAGTGGAAAGGAGTTTCCAAAAGAGAGATAAAGCATGCAAAATCCAAACTCCTGCCACAGGAATTTTTTTTTTTTTAAGTTTACTAATATGTATATAACGAGTCATGGTGTGGGGCTGTAAGATAAGCACTGGACTGCTAACCATAAGGTCAGTGGTTCAAACACACCAGCTTCTCCTTGGAAAGCCTATTCAGGTCACTATGAGTTGGAACTAATTTGATGACACTTAACAACAATGACAACACATGTAATCGGATAACGGTAAACTATTTTGGTACCTAGGCAAAGAGTAAAAATTATGGAGGTTTAAGGTTATGCATTTGAATCCCAGATTAGCCATCCAAGAACTACATCATCTTGCATGGGGTATGTATCGTTTCTGAGCCTAAATTACTTTATATGCAGAGCTGCTGTTAAATTAGATACATTAGTATTGATAATGGCATTCCATAATGCCCCAAACAAAATATATAGTAGATGAGATTAATTTCCTGAATCCAGATTGCAAAAAATTTATGTTCTTCTATAGATTAAATCTGGGAGTCCTGGTGTGGCACTGCAGGTTAAATGCGCTGGACTGCAAGGTTGATTTGAGCTGCAAGGACGGCAGTTCAAGTTCACGAGCTGCTCCTCAGAAACCCTATACAGGGTTGTTATGAGTCGGAACCAATTCGATGGCACTTAACAACAACATAAATTAAGTGTTGCATTTGCTTTCACTATGTGCCAAATACTGCATAAGCAGGTAACCCTACAAAGAGTGTGTATGGGTGATGCTATTAGAATTCTTACTTACAATTAAGGACGGGAAGGGTAAAGAGACCTGTTGAACATCAAGAATGATAGCAGGAATAAAAAATGCCTAGTATGAATCACAGCAATAGCAACAAAACTACTATTAAAACAGTGCTCATTTTCTAAACTTGATGTTCATGCAGATAACATGATGGAGAAGTGAGTGTAAATGAATCCTGAACTGTTTGTGTTGACCTTAATGCCTCAGTCTGAAACCCCATACGTGGTTTTTTTTCATGAAGAACACATCTCATAAAGCAGCACATGCACACACAGAGACACACAAGGGCCAAATCTGTTGTTGTGTTGATTCTGTCTCACAGAGACCACATGTGTTATGTAGTATAAAATAGTGTAAAGACGCTATTAACTCAAGGATGACAAGGCTCTTCAGTAGCCTTCATTGATAAAACTAACATCATACTTTTTTTTAATAGAAGGCAAATCCAGTCTGCGCCTTGGTTTTTCCAACACCCAAATCTATGCTACAGATAAGAAACTATAGTCACCTGTTACCCTCAGGCCCATTTTGCATGGTCCAGGTGTAATTCTTAGGATGTAATTTGTTGTTGTTGCTAAGTGCCATCGAGTCAGTTCTGACTCATAGCAACTCTGTATAGGGTTTCTAAGGAGTGGCTGGTGAGCTTGAACTGCCGGCCTTGCAATTAAACTGACCAACAAGCTTAAACACAATGATCCCCCAAGACCTGAAAGAGAAACAAGTTATGGACTCCAATCCCAAATGTACTTGCTCTCCACTATCCCAAAAAACATCAGTGCAGTAGCAGGTTGGCACGAAAGAAATTCTATTTAGGACCCAAATTAAAACAAACAAAAACCTTCTCCTAGTTAAAAAAAAATGCAGATGTCATGCCAGCAAAAGCCAAAAAAAACAAACAATGAATGTGATTTTCTCAGCAGCTGGTGTGCTGAATGTTAACAACCAACTGCCAAGCAATTTGTCATTCGCTAAATCACACAGGAAGAAACAACAAAATTCTGAACATACTTACCCTTTCCTATTAAAAATGCGTCCCTGGAATGAATATATTAATTAGAGCATATGTCATGTCATTCAGCAACCATCTGGAAACCTCAGGAGAAACAAACAAAATCCCAGGAGCTGGATGGTGTTTGGCTTTAATAAGAGATAGCTATTTGACTGTTGGCTCACTCATCACAGTAAAATTGTTTTAAGAAAAACAAGAGTTCAGTTCTCAATATGGCACTTGCTTTGTCAATCAATCCTTTTATCTTAAAACAAATAATATCTTCTTGTCTTTTTATATATATATAAAATGTTATCCTTTCTGATCAAGTTTGATCTCATTTGAAAGGAGCCATTTACTGTTCAAAAAATACCAAAAAAATTCATATTGTAAAAGGATTTTTAAAACCCACAACAAATGGCTTAGTTCAATGCAGCTATAGTGAATGGTTCTTCAGTTATTCAGAGTATATTTATTTATGCACATATATATCAGTTTACTGTTCTGTGACTTGTGTGTTGCTGTGATGCTGGAAGATATGTGCCAATATTTCAAATACCACCACAGTGGACAGATTTCAACAGAGTTTTAGACAAAGCTGGACTAGGAAGAAAGACTTGGTGATCTACTTCCCCAAAAATCAACCCATGAAAACACCCTGGGCCATAAGAAAGCTAGACTTGCTTTCTGTGGATGGGTCAGTCACTAGGAGGAATCCCTTGTCGGAGCAGCCATTGAACATGCCAGCCAACTTGAGACCTACCCAGGAGAAGGCAACATTTTGTTTTGTGGTATAAAAGGCCATAAGGTTTGGAATCGACTCCGTGGCAGCTATCCATTTACCTATGCTGTTGTTGTTGTGTGCCACTGAGTCAGTTCCGACCCCTAATGATCCTATAGAGGGTTTCCAAGGAGCAGGTGGTGGGTTTAAACCACCCCTTTGTGGTTAGCAGTCCAGTATTTATTCTACAGCACCACATCAGGATTTAATTTAACTTTTTACTGCACAATAGAATTTGTACAAAGCAGACTTAAAAAATACTATTAACATGGAACTTAAAAATAAGTACGTAGGTATTCACAGCCACAGACGCACCTGGACCTCTAGCTCGGAGCTCCAGCAGAAGGAGAAATGGGATAAGCAATAAGGTCTCTATACCATGGCTGCTCTGGTAGCGTAGTGGTTACGAATCGGGCTGCGAACCTTAAGGTCAGCGGTTCGAAACTACCAGCCGCTCCGCGGGAAAAAGATGAGGCTTTCTACTCCCGTAAAGATTTATACCCTCGGAAACCCTGTACAGGGTCGCTACGGGTCGGAACCGACTCGATGGCACTTAACAACAACAACAACCATGGCTGCTACAAAGCCAGCAGATCAACCAGTGGGAAAGCACCCCAAGGAGCAACTGACTCGGAAGAGTGCGCCCTCTACTGGAGGAATGAAGAAACCTAGTGTTACAGGCCTGGTACTGTGGTGCTTGCTGAAATTAGATGTCATCCGAAATCCACGGAACTTCTGATTTGTAAACTTCTCTTCTTCCGACGTCTGTTAGAGAAACTAAACTACTGAGGAGTCAACTCAACAAAAACTGAAAAAAACTAAAAGCCTTCAAGGTTGTACTTAGGATGAAAGATATCAGGAATTTCATTAAAATACTTAACAAAGGTGATAAAACAAAATATTTTCCTGTGTGAGTTTTGATAGATTGTATCTTTCAAAAGGTTGGTCCATTTTATCTACTTTATCAAAGTTGTAGACATTGTTGTTGTTAGGAGTCATTGAGTGGTGTTGTGGGTTAATGCGCTGGACTGTAAGGTTGGTTTGAATCGCAAGGTTGACAGTTCGAGCTCACTAGCTGCTCCTCGGAAACCCTAGACAGGTACAGGCCTAACCTACTCAGATTATCAATGCTTCCTGCGTGAGTTTTGCTAGATCGTGTCTTTCAAGGGATTGGTACATTTCATCTACTTTAGCAAAGTTTTCGGCACAGCTGTCCATAATATTCCTTTATTATATTGTGTCACAATCCCTCTATCATACACTAGCAATTGTGTCTTTGTGTCTCCTTTATTTTTTTTTACTTGTTTAGCCTGGTAAATGTATCATCAATCGTATCTTTTCAAAGAACAAGCTTTGATTTTGTTAATTTTCTCTACTGTTGTTTTTTTTCCAATGTTATTGATTTCTAATTTTCATTCTTTTTTCTGATCACTTTGTATTTGTCATTTTTCTAATTTCCTAAAGTAGAAGCTAGATTATTGGTATTACATCATCCTTCTTTTCTACAATATGCACTCAAAGCTATAAACTTCCCTTAAAGCAAAATTTTTGCTGTTGTTTCTAGGAGCCGTCGAGTCAGTTCCAGCTAACGCACAATAGAAGGAAACACTGCCTGGCCCTGTGCCATCCTCACAATTGTTGTTATGTCTGAGTCCATATTTTTGCTACATCACACAAATTTGATGTTGTATTTTTATTTACTTATAAATTTTTCTTGAGACTTCTTCTTTTACCATATTGTTTAATTTCCAACATTATAGGATTTTCCAGCTCTCTTTTCATTATTAACTTATAGTCTAATTCTATTGTTGTTGTTAAGTGCTGTAGAGTTGGTTACGACTCATAACAACCCTGTATAGGGTTTCCGAGGAGTAGCTGATGGATTTAAACCAGTGACTTTGAGGTTCAAACTGACCCAGTGCTTATCTTACAGCACCACACTAGGATTCGTAGTATAGTCTTTAATTTTACTGTAGTCTGAGACCAACTCCCTGTGAATTCTAATCTTTTAAATTTGTTAGGCATGTCTTATATGGTCCAGAATGTAATTTAGCTCAGTGAATGCTCCATATCTTGAAAAGAATGTGTAATCTGTTATTAAAGTATTCAACAATGTCAATTAAATCCAGTTGATAGCGCTGTTCAGTTCAACGATATCTTTACCAAGTTCCTACTTTCTGAATCTGCCCATTACTGATACAGGTATGTTAAAGTCTTCAAATATTAGGGTTGTTGTTGGATAGTGTCTTGAGACTTAAAATTCTTTGCACTATAATCCTGTTACACAGAAACCCTATTTATGAGGCGTTAAGGTGGGGAGAGGAAAAGTATTCTCTAATTCTATGGTTACTTCTCAGGTTTAGTGTCCCTGGGAGCCCTGGTGGCAGGGTAAGCACTGGACTGCTAACCTCTAGGTCAGCAGTTGGAACCTACCAGCCACTCTGAGGGAGAAAGTTGTTTCTGTTAAAGAAATGCTATACAGGGTCACTATGAATCAAGATTGACTTCCTGGCAGTGGGTTTATGAGGGTTTTATTTTTTGTGTGTGTATGTTCCTGGGATATAACCTTCACACACGCTTTTTACAATAAAAAGTTAAAAGAAAACTGCTTGGTGAGACTTGTATTCAATTAGTTGGGACATAGCATCAGGGAAGACCAATCCTTAGAGAAGGATATCACATTTGGTGATGTAGAGGGTCAGCGAGAAAGAAGGAAATCCTTGATCAGATGAATGGATACAACGGCCACCAACAGTGGGAGCAAACATATCTCAGATCATAAAGACTGTGCAAGTGGGCCAAGCAACGTTTTGTTCTATAGGACATCAAGTTACTGAGTCATGTCAACTCAACAGCAAGTAACACCAGGTCGGTTAACCAATATTACATGGCAACGACTCACAGTACCCTTATGTGAGTCAGAGCACAACTGTGCTCATCGGGTTTCCAGTGGCTGAATTTTGGGGGGAACAGATTGCCAGGTCTTTCTTCTGAGGTGCCCCTGGGTAGATTAAAAATTCTAATCTTTTGGTTAGGTCATTTGTTGTTAAGTGCCATCGAGCTGGTTCCGACTAATAGCGACCCCTTTTAGGGTTTCCAAGGAGTGGTTGGTGGGCTTGGGCCTCAGACCTCATGGTTAACAGTCCAGTGCTGAGCTATAGTGCCACACCTTGGTGAAACTGAACTAGTTTCAGCTCTGATAAAATTGTATCCCTTAAGGACAGACCACTGTTAAAGAGAACCTAATTTTCTAGTCTGATTTTTAAATGGTGGTGGTGGTGGTTACGTGCCGTGGAGTCGGTTCCAACTCATAGAGACCCGGTACAGGGTTTCCGAGGCTGTAAATCTTTATGGGAGCAGAAAGCTTCGTATTTCTCCCACGGAACAGCTGGCAGTTTCAAACTGCTGACCTTAAGATTCGCAGCCCAATTTGTAACCACTATGCTACCAGAGCCACCTTGGTAAAGCTCAACTAGTTTCAACTCTGGTAAAATCGTATCCCTTAAGGACAGACCACTATTAAAGAGAACCTAACTTTCTAGTCTGAATTTCAAATAGGTATTTTAAAATAAATACTTTTCCACTGCCCATGCCAGAAGCACTAGGGAACTTTTCTCTGATCTTCAATCTGAGACCTTGATGGAGTTTAACTCACAGACGCTTGAGCCCCAACCCAAGGCTGGGCCTTCAGGAGTTTTGCCTTCTCAAATTAATCTACACTTAATCTACAGGCATTAGTCAATCACTCTCCAAGTGTCCTTACTAGGTTCCCACAGTGGTTTCTGTCCTCAGTAAGCTCTCATTGTTTGTATTCACCTCTCTCTCCAGTTTTGGGGGAAGTGCTTTGCCCGGTGACTACAACTCTCAGATGCATCCCCCAAAAGTTACTGATTTTCAGTTTGGTCAGCTTTTTCTCTTATGAGGGTGGCAGTGGTGACTTCATATCTCTTCACATATTGGCCTGGAAGCACCTCATTACTGCTGCATCTCAGACACTGAGTGCCTAGAATTACTTTTCTTTAAACTGGTCCTGTCCAATATGGTAGCCACCAGACATACGTACTTATTGGATCTGAATTAAAGTAACAAAATTTAAAGTTCAACTTAGCAGTCTTACTAGCCACATTTCAGATGTTCCACAGCCATGTGTACTTTTCCATCTCCTCTCAAATTTCTATTGAATAATACTGATTTAGAATACTTTCTCATTTCTTGTTGATACAAAAATGTATTCATTTTCCTCTCCTTTTTTAAAAGTATTTTTTAAGAGTACTAAGTTCTAGCTTGGCCCCTGTATTTGTGCACAATAATTTCTTTGCAGACACTTCCCCAAGCATACTTTTTAGAAGCCCAAATGTCAGGTTCCCTCTTCTTACATCTGACAACTGGCACTGGTAGGTCCCTGTGTGCAAACCCCAGATGTGATGAACAGTCAGGGTTGCTTCCACATAATACTGTTTCCCCCTTTGCCTATTAGCTTCTCCTGGTGTGGGAGAACCACAGTTACTGATGGAGAGGACCTCTTCTGCTTCCCCATTACTTTCTTAGCTCTGTATTTTATACTCCTCGATATAAAATGATCCAAATGTTTTCAGGATGAAGAAAAACTGCCAATTAACCAGTTACTTTCCATTGATCAACTTCCCAAGATGGTCTACAATATTTGACTTAACATCCTATATTGAAATATAGCCCCTAAATCACAAATTTCTGTTCCAGGTTACTTTATATGTTTGAGATTATCACTGTATCAACTGGCTAACACAGTTAAAATAGATTGTTGTTAAATGCTGTCAAGTTGGTTCCAACTCATAGTGACCCTGTATAGGGTTTCCAAGGAGCAGCTGGTGAGCTTGAACTGCAGACCTCAAACCTAACTTGCAGCCCAGTGCATTAACCCACAATGCCACATCAGGACTCCATCAAGATAGATAGTAAATATCATTATACTGAGTATAATGGTATGTGCTAAGCCTTTTGCTTGAATTGGTAACATATTTCTTAGACAAATATGCAAGTTTATTAACATTCCCATAAGCAAGGAATAAACCTCAAAATATGCCTTTCAAATGTGTCTCAAAAAGTGGCCCAATAATGATGTACTATTTCCTTCAGACAGCACTCACAAGGAAAATTATTCTATATAATCTTAGTCTTCAGATGCCCTGGGTATTTCAGAAGATTAACATACTTGACAGCTAACTGAAATGTTATGAAATGTTAGTGGTCTGAGTTCACCCAAAGGCACGTAGGAAGAAAGGTGTGGAAATACACATCCATAAAAACCACCATTCAAAATCTTATGGAGCACTGGTGTTGCTGTTGACATAGGAACCAACTTGATGGCACTTAAGAACAGCAACAACAAAGCTCCATAAGTTGTCAAAGACTGCATTTTGCTCAGATCAACTATCAACAGTCACAGAAGTAGCAGTCAAGAAATCAAACAATGTATTATTACATTAGGCAAATCTGCTGCACAAGACCTCTTTGAATTGTTGAAGAGCAAAGAAGTCAGTTTGTGGACTAAGGTGCACCTGACCCAAACCATAGTATTTTCAATAACCTCATATTCATGTGAAAGTTGGACAATGAATAAAGAAAACTGTAGAAGAATCAATGCATTTGAGTTACGGTTTTGGAAGAGAATATTAAAAGTACGATGGACTGCCAAAACAACAAACAGATCTGTGTGGGAAGAGGTATAGCCAGAATGTTCCTTAGAAGCCAGGATGGCAAGACTTCGTCTCTCATACATTGGACATATTATCAGCAGGGACCAGTCCCTGGAGAATAACATCATGCTTGATAAAGTGGAGGGTCAGTGGCAGCAGTAATGGGTTCAAGTGTAGCAATGATTGTGAGGTTGGCACAGGACTGGGCAATGTTTTGTCCTGTGATGCATAAGGTCACTATGAGTTAGTACTGACTGGATGGCACTTAACAACAACAACGTATGTTAACCATGGAGTCCTGGTGTGACAGTGTACAATAAGCACTAGACTGCAAAGTTGGTTTGAACTGCAAGGTTGGTGATTCAAATTCTCCAAATGCTCCTTGGAAACCCTATACAGGTCACTGTGAGTTGGAATCGTTAACAACAACATATATTCACCATGAGACTCCTTGTGGTGCTGTAGGATAAGCAACAGACTACGAACAACAAGGTCAGCAGTTCAAATCTACCAACTGCTCCTTGGAAGTACAGGGTCACTATGATTTGGAACCAACTCAATGGCACATAACAACAGCAACATATATTTACTACAATAAAATAGTAAATAAAACACAACACCCTGATTCATCATTTTCTCAAAATATTTATGTCTCACAATTTATAGAACATTATAATTTTGTAGCACATTATAATCTATAAAACACTTTTACATTGGTTATCACATTCAATCCTTGTTAAGAGTTTTTGTCTACTTGTCTGTGCCTGGATTCTCAGTTGTTTAACAGTTAATTTGCAGTTATCACCTCCATGATGAGATCTAATTTAATTAATCAACCCCATGTTGTGATCTGATGTGATCAGCCATGATCTGATGTAATTATCCTGTGTGTTGTAAATCCTCACTTTTATGATATTAATGAGGTCAGATGCAATCTACAGGATTAGATTGAGCCAAGCGCTTTTGAAATATAAAAGGAGAGAGAAGTGAGCAGAGAAAGAGGACTTAATTCCATTAAGATAGAGTGGAGTGTGTCCTATGGACCTGGGATCTCTGCACTGTGAAGCTCCTAGATCCAGGAGAACATGGATACTAAGACGTATGGAGATCTCTAAGGAATACTGGGCTGACAGATGTTGAAAGAAGACAAGGACCTTTCCCCAAAGTCCCCAAAGTCCTTGAGCCTGCATTGTGAATCGGGAGTTCCACTTGTGGTATTTCTGTTACAGCAGCACTGGATAATGAAGACAATCACTGAAACACCTTTCAAAGGAAAAGTACTACATAAAAAATTCATAAGAGAAACTGACTATTAAATGTAACACTTGGGCACTCTCCATAGCATGTTGTTGTTGTTTTGTGCCGTGGCGTCGGTTCCGACTCATAGTGACCCTGTACAGGGTTTCCGAGGCTGTAAATCTTTAGGGGAGCAGGAAACCTCATCTTTCTCCTGTAGAACAGCTGGTAGTTTCAAACTGCTGACTGTGAGATTAGCAGCCCAATTCGTAACCACTACACTACCAGAGCTCCTTTCCATAGGATAAGCAATAGTAATTAAAAAGAAATTAATCAATTCAACATGTAAAAACTACAAGCCAATTTACCTTAGCATTAGGACATTATTCTAATGCATGCGAAAGATGCAAATATTTTCTCTTTTCTCATCCTGGTTAGAATTAATTATAGTAATAACGTTAATTAAATAATGTATTACAGCAAATTAGTAGATAGCAGTCATTTGATTATGCTAACTAAATGCCTCAGAAGATATGAACATATTGAAAGTAATTTTAATTTAGAAAACAGAGAAAAAATAATTACAGGGACAATAAAAGAACTCAATGAGGGACCAAACTTTCCTGACTTTCACTTCAGTATTTTCTTAAATTTATTTTCTCCATGAATCCTCCTTCTAACTCCCCTATCTCCCACCAGTAAGAATATGTAAAAACCATAGCAGCTTAATTCATTTTCATGACTCTCTTAAAAACTGCACCAGGGAAAATCTTGAATCTATGTAGCCAGGATACTATATGAAGCAAAGAGTACTGTAGAGACCTACTACCTGTAATTGTAGAATTCACCAGTACTCCATTTACTGTGCAAACTTCTCAAAATCAAATCCCACTAATGACTTTATTTTAGGGCTATATTCTTCTGGGACTACAAGGAGGAAAAATATTACAGGTCCAGCTTCTGGCAATAATTCTGAAAAATGTTACAAGATTTGTAAGGCCCAACTACCCTATAGTAACTAATTTTTAAGAAAGGATCAGGCTGAAGTAGAAAATTTTTAGCATCAACAACTCCCCTGGATGAAGAAACTCCCTTCCCCCTTAACTCTAACTAAACTTGGCTTCTGTAAAAATGCTTATGCAAATTCCTCGCATCTGAGTGGGCCTGCCTGCCTAATAGAACACTGCTCCCAGCCAGCCAAGGCTAACCTTGAGAACAGCCGGTCAAAGTTAATCTTGAGAAGTAACTGTCCCAGCAGATGTACTCCTAGCCCCCACCCTAACAGCTCATGCATACATCATACCCTTAGTTTGTACAAGATAATGTCAGACTGCCTATGTATAAATCCTCTTTGAAAAACTGGGTCGGGGCTGCAGTTTTTCCTGCTTTTAGGGAGGCTATAGTCGCTGGCCAGCTAATAAAGGTTTCCTTGCTGATCCTGAGAGTCTTAAATGGTCATCTGGGTAAACTGAGACATAACAGATTATATTATGTTGTTGCTGTTGTTAGGTGCCATCGCATCAGAACAAACTCATAGGGACCTTATGCACAGCAGAATGAACACTGCCCAATCCTGGGCCAACCTCACTACTGTTGCCATGCTTGAGTCCATCGATGCTGCCACTTGGCCAATCCATCTTGTTGGGGTCTT
>NW_006409024.1:315727-326052 GCF_000296735.1 Chrysochloris asiatica | reverse complement strand
TTGTCCAATGATTTCCACATTCCATTGGGTCACCTCTGTTTGGAATTGGCACAAATACGGATCTCTTCCAATCAGTCAGCCGGATTATGTTACGAGGATAAGCTAAAAGTATTGCCACCAGGGTTCCAGTTCATAAGTGCTCAGGTTGATTCCAAACAAAACATGTTTAAACATATTTCTGGGATCAGTGGATGGCTACAGACATGTGTTCTCAGCAATACACTTGTCTTAGTCTCCTTAGAGTACCTTCACAAAACCTCATTCAAAACAGTGGCTTTCAAGAGAATCTGCCGGGTCAATCAATCAAGGCAGCGAGGTTAGCTCAGGAAGTTATGGTGAATGTTTTTGAGATTCTAAAGGGTTCATCTTCATAGATTTTCTCCAAGGACACAGGATCATCAGAAGAGATTATTATGAACAGGTGTTAAGAAAACTGAAGACTGGACTGTTGCAAAAAAGGCCAGGGAAGTTGTGCTGAGGGATTTCCTATCACCACAATGCACCTGCTCATTCTTCGAGGGTATCAAGTAGTGTCCTATGAGAATTTCATTGGGAAACATTGCCCCTTCACCCCTACAGCTTTCACATTGCTATTTAAGATATCTTTTTGTCCCCCAAACTCAAAGAACATTTAAAAGGAACAAGATTTGAGTCCTTGGAGGATGCCAAAACTGCCATTTTATTGTGGTATAAATTGAAGAGCACAGAATTCTTTGGGGAAGGGTTGAGCAGGAAGGAAACACCACTTTCAAAAGAGTGTTGATCTAGATGAAGGGTATGTGGAGAAACAATAGCTGTATGTTTTGATATTTTTGTTTCATGAAACTTTCTATGATTTTGTAGTAGTACTGTTTGACTTATCCTAGCATAAGACTCCTTCTAGCAAGCGAATAGGCTCCCGAGTGTCTCTCCCCTGTGTTGGCTTTAAAGAAACAAGTCACCATATATCCTACAGCAGCCAAGAACTGAATTCTGACAAACTACTGTCAGTGGAGAAGTGGATCCTTCCCTACATCAGTCTCCAAGGAGATTCACCACCCTGGCTGAAGACTAGCTCCTTACTCACAGGAATGCTGAGAAAATAAATGGGTGACATCCTGGTGTAGCGCCATAAGATAAGCACTGGACTGAAAGGGTGGTTTGAACCACATATCCAGCAGTTCAAATCCAGCCACTCCTCAGAAACCATACACAGGATCACTGTAAGTGGGAACCATCTTGATGGCACTTAACAAGAACAAAACTATTTGTGGAAGCTGATACAAATGCCATAAGAAAAGACAACTGATATCAACTGTGGGAAGCGTCCCAGGAACTACTTTTTGTGGCAGTGTTCACTGGGTAACTGTATGGAGCCTCCGTTTGCAATGGAGTGTGGCAATGCAGAGTAAGCAGGGTATTGCTGACTGCAAGGTCAGAGGTCCAAACCCACCAATTGTTCCTCAGAAACCCTACAGGGTCACTAAAGAATAAAGATTCTTTGTTCTTTGTTTTAAAGGATACTCTTTAAAAAGAACACTTAAAAGTAGATGTAAGCTCTGAGATAAATTCCTAATTTGTCTTCAGGTAGATAAAATATATAATGTAGGTAAAATCTATAATTAATACTTGGGAGCCTCATGACAGGTGATATACCCATAGTACAGCACTTTTCTACTACAGTTGGCTTGATGTTATTGTTGTTAAGTGCCATTGTATAGGGTTTCTGACGAGCAGCTGGTGGGTTTGAACCTCTGACCTTGCAGCCAGCAGTCCAGTGCTTACTCTACAGTGCCACACTCTGCTGAAGATAGAGGCTCCATACAGTTATCTAATGAGCACTACCACAAAACTTAGTTACTGGGATACTTCCCACAGTTGACATGGATTACTTGCTCTGCAGGTGTGTGAATAAATTCTAACAGGACAGGAACTAGTTAATAGCGTATGTTGATTTTGGGTTCTGTATGAGAAATTGATCCATGATCCTAGACTTAGGACCAGAGACAGTCAATTTTATTTGAATTAGCAAGAGAATTATTTGATATTCTAAATTTCAACTATATGAGAGGGTAATTCAGGAAAAGTTTTGGCTAGGTCAGTTCAAATTTTAGGAAGAGAAATTGAGAGCTTTAGTTCTGAATGGGATTTTGTCTTAATAATCGAAGACATCTTTAGAAAAGGATAGCAATATGACTATAAAGAAAAACTGGTCTGCTCACCCCATTTAAGGGAAACAGTTTAAGGATATATTTCATTCAAGTGCTACAGTTGTGGATGAAAGATACATCTACAATGTTTATATCTGGGCACAGGTTTAGTTAGAAAATATACATTTTTATGAGATCAATGATAGGTGGTCATTATTAAAATTTACAAAGGCTATAGTTAGATACTAAAAAGAAAAATTTGCAACTTATCAATGATCACATTTTGAAGTCCTGTACACATTTTGCTATTTATTAGGCTTTTGTTCCATACCTGAATTCAATACTACAATTTCATCACTGACACCCAGACTAATTTGATGATTAAAATGAAATCAAACTGACTTAAGAATCAAACAGTAAAAGCAGTTAACCAAAACGTTTCCCCCAGGTCTCTAATACACTTTTGGCCAATGGGCTCTGGTTCATAGTCAAGGCCATTTCCTGGGTTCCAAATGTCAGCAGGTGATCAAGAAAGGGGCCTCATTATATCCTCCCATGTAACATAACACATCAGAATTCAACTGAGACTTTCACTTCTAAAATAAACATCTGTGCTACAATTTTTTAGAAGGCAGGGTCATAACTCAGAGGGTTTCCTTATTTAAACCACTGCTCCATCATTAGGCAAATTGCATTTTCTTTTTGAAGACCAGGTCAACACAGGCAGACACTGCCAGCAGTGGTTCACGACCACACTTACTCACTGCTATACGAGCAGATCATGAAGAAAAGAAGCAAGAGAGCAGGTTCTTCTGCCTCTGGAGCCTGATGTGGCCAAGGGGCCAGGGCTGCATCCATGGCCTGTCTCTAGAGGATAAGATGGGGGTTTTAATCCACTGAGAGGCCCTGGCTTAGCCAGAAAGTCACACTGTCCTACTCATAAAGGATCCACAGTTGCCAGTCATAGGAAGTTCTCTTTTTGACTTTCATCGACTATAGTTTGCAGGTTGAGCTCACTTTTCAGAGAAATCTCAGCATTGTCTCCATTTTGGGGGGCACTGTGTTTTTGGTAAAACCATCTCTGTTGGCAAATGCGTATGGCTATGGCAGTGACGCAGAGCAAGATAAATATCACAACTGCTATCACACCTAGGGAGGGAGGAGAAAGGAAAACACAGAGTCAGAACATAAATGTTCATTCTGGCCTACCTAAATCCTTACTAGACTATTCTACGTATATATATAAAAAAACAACAACAACAAAACTCATTGCTATCGAGTTTTTCTGACTCACAGTGTGCTAAAGGGCAGGGTAGAACTGCCTTGTAGGATTTCCAAAATCTTTACGAAAGCAGACTGCCATGTGAGCAGCTGGTGTGGTGGTGGTTATGTGCCGTGGAGTCGGAACCGATTCATAGCGACCCTGCACAGGGTTTCCCAGGCTGTAAATCTTTACGGAAGCAGAAAGCCTCGTCTTTCTCCCATGGAACACCTGGTAGTTTCAAATTGCTGACCTTGAGGTTAGCAGCCCGATTCGTAACCATTACGCTATGTGAGCAGCTGGTGGATTTGAACTGCTGACCATGTGGTGAGCAGCCAAACACTTTACCACTATATATATACACACACACACACACAAAAGGGGGCTTCAAAAAGTTTGTGGAAAAATTCCATTTGCTTTTAATTCCATTTTCCAATGAATTTTCATCCCTTCAAATATGTATATTTGTTGATATATATGTGATATATGATATAAATTTTGAGGGCAACTAATAAAGATTAAGTATTTCTGAATCCCTACAACCTTTAGTCATAACTGTTTTATGTCTCCATTCTAAAGACACATCACAATTATATTTCAGTTAATGCCTTCAGGCTTAAATGCAGAAAAATGTATCTGTCCTCTTAGACCACATCCTATATAGGTAGCTATGAGTCAGAATTGATTCAACGGCATTTAAGAACAACAGACCACATCCACACTTCATGGTAATGAGCAAGTGGGTTTGATTATATTCAAATGTTGTTGTTGTTGTTAAGTGCCATTGGGTCAGTTCCGACCCATAGCAACCCTATACAGGGTTTCCAAGGCTGTAAATCTTACGGGAGCAGAAAGCCTCATCTTTCTCCTGCGGAGCAGCAGGTAGTTTCGAACTGCTGACCTTGCGGTTCACAGCCCGATTCTAGAGAGTGAGTAATGCTACCATTGAGAAATTAAATGTTACTGTATAATTTAATAAAAATTGTATTTTAATGATGTTCATGTACAGTGATGTGACAGGCACAGCATAAATCCCTATGATAAACACAAGCTTTTAAGGTGGCCCCATCACCACTGTGTTTACATCCTTGGGTGATCTCCTTGCTTAAGAGTATAGGTGGGGCCTGTGCTTGCATCTAACCAATGAAATATGGCAAACAAAGGTCAGCTTCTCATTGAATCTCAGCTTTCTGGTGTCAATTAGCTACATGAACCTCTGAAACTACTGCCCTGAAATAATCTTTACACCTTAAATCAGAATTATCCCCTGTAGTCTTCTTGAGACTAAAAATAGTGTAGCCTACCTAATCAAGGCCATCTATCTTGAGCATTGTGCTCTTTCAAGATCCATCTACATGAGATCAAACTGAAAACAGTAACTCAAAAAGATTAGACTGGAACCTTAAGGGGTAGTGAGCTTATGTTAACAGGAGAGACCACTCAGAAAAGGAAGGTGAGAATGATTGTAAAACTCAAATAATGTAATCAACATCTCTAAATCACACAAGTACAAACTGGAATTGGTACATGTTTTGCTGTCCATGGTCTCTGCAATAACAAAATATATCATTTTTTTGTAAACGGCAAAGATAATGGAATGTTTCTGATTATGTGGCCATGATGAAGTGCATAGTTACGTGAGACTGTAGCACGCTTCTTGCTGTTGTTGTTGTGTGCTGTTGAGTTCTTTCCAACTCATAGCGACCCTATTGCACAACAGAACAAAACACTGCTCCATCCTCACAATTGTTGCTCTGTTTGAGTCCATTGTTGCTGCCACCACCACAATCCATCTCATTGGGGGTCTTCTTTTTTGCTGACCACTTTACCAAGCATAATGTCCTTCTCCAGGGACTGGATCCTCCTGACAACATGTCCAAAGTATGAGACACAAAATCTGGCCATCCTGGCTTCTAAGGAATATTTGGGCTGTACTTTTCCCAAGTCAGACTTGTTTGCTTTTCCGGTAATCCATGACATTTTCAATGTTCTTCTATAACACCATAATTCAAATGCATCAATTCCTCTGAGGTTTCCCTTATTCAATGTCCAACTTTCACATGTATTTGAGGTGACTGAAAATCCCACAGCTTGGGTGAGTGTAACTTGTCCTCAAACTGGTATTTTTTCTCTTGAATACTACAGAGGTCTCTTGCTGCAAATTTGCCTAATTCAATACATTGTTTGATTTATTGACTGCTGTTTCCATGAACATTGGTTTATGGAAGTAATTCATTTGTGGAAGCACTGGATCCGTGCAAAATACAGTCTTCAAAAAGTTCAATCTTTTCTCTATCCATTGAAATGATGTTATTTATTGGTGAGTCCACTTGTGAGGAGTGTTGTTGTCTTTATACTGAGGTGCAATCCAGTCTTTGATCTTTGTCAGTATTTCAAGTTCTCTTCCCTTCCAATAAGCAAGGTTATGTCATCATCTGCATATTGCAGTTGTTAACGAATCTTCCTTCAATCCTAATATCAACTTCTTCTTCATATAGTCTGGTTTCTCAAATTATTAGCTCAGCATACAGATTGAACAAGTATGGGGGAAGGATACAACTCTGGTGCATCTCTTTGCTGATTTTAAACCATTTAGTATCCCCTTGTTCTGAAGATAGTACAACTGACCGGACCTGCTATAGATTTCACATTAAGTGTTCTGGGATTCTTTTTCTTCACAATGTTATCCTTAGTTTGTTATGATCCACACAGTTGCATGCCTTTGCACAATCAATAAAACACAAGTAAACATCTCTCTGGTGTTCTTTACTTTAAGCCAACCTACATCAGATGTCAGCAATTATATCTTACTCAGATGGTTCCAAGTTCCACATTATCTTCTGCATCTGAGTCATTAGTATCTAATGTATCAAATCTGTTCTTGAGATGGGCAAATTCAGGTCAAATAGATTCAGGTCAAATAGATTCAAGGCCAAATTAAGGCTCTCATGGACTTATTTTCATTTTCTTCAGTTTCAGTTGAACTTGCATATGAGCAAATGATGGTCTATTCCACAGTCAGCCCTTGGTCTTTCTTTGGCTGATGATACTGTTTCTCCATTGTTTCTTTCCACAGATACAGTCAATTTAATTGCTGTGCATTTCATCTGTTGAATCTATGTGTATAGTCACTGTTAAATGTATTTGCAATGAATAAGTCATTGGTCTTGCAAAGTTCTATTGTGATCTGCATCACTGCTTCTATTACTAAGACCATATTTTCCAATGATCGTTCCTTCCTTTCTTTCTAACATTTGCATTCCAATCACCAGTAATTATCAATGCATCTTGATTGCAGGTTTGATAGGTTTCAGTCTGAAGAAATTGGTAGAATTCTTCAATTTCATCACCATTGGCTTTAGTAGTTGATGCTTAAAAATAATAGTGGATTTAACTGGTTTTCCTTGTGTGATTGCTGCTGATAAGTGCTATGGAGTCAGTATGACTCATAGAGACCCTGTATAGGGAGTAGCTGGAGGATTTGAACCACTGATCTTGCAGTTAGCAGTCCAGCGTTTACCCTATAGTGCCACTTCAAGGCAGATCATGAAATGCTCTTTTTGATGATGAATGTGACCCTCTTCAATTTGTCATTCCTGGTATAGTAAACCATATGATTATCTAATTCTAAATGGTCAATATCTGTCCATTTAAGCTCATTAATACCTAAGATAGGACTCCTGGTGTGGTGCTGTAGGATCAGCACTGGACTACAAACCATAAGTCAGCAGTTGAAACCCACCTCTGGCTCCTCAGAAACCCTTTATAGGCTTGCTATGAGTCAGAACTGACTCAACGGAACTTAATAACAACTACAATGCCTAAGATATCAATCTTTATGTGTTCACTTTCATTTCTAATTACTTCTAATTTTCCTGGATTCAAACTTTGTACATTCCACATTCCAATATTAATGACTGTCTCCAGCAGTTTTTCTCTCATTTTGAGTTGTGCCCCATCAGCAAATGAATGTCTTGAATACTTTGTTCTGACTATGTCATTACTGTCAACGCTACTTTGAAGAGGCAGTTTTTCTCCAGTTATATTTTGAATGCCTTCCAAGCTGAGGGGCTCATCTTCCGGTAATATTTCAGACAATAAAAATGTTTGCTGCTCTTCATAAGGTTTACAGTGGTTAACTATTCAGAAGTAATCTGCTTCTCCTTCTTCCTAGTCTGTCTTGGTCTGGAACTCCACTGAAACCTGATTACCATGGGTGACCCCACTAGTATTTAAAATGCTGGTGGCATAGCTTCCAATATCACAGCAGGACAAAAACTACCACAATATGACAAACTGGCAGACAAGTCATGGGGCTGCCTGGGAGCCAACATTAAAAGATCTCAGGTGGTGTAATGCTTAGGTTTCTGTGTCAACTTGACTAGACCAGGAATCCCAGACGTTTAGTAGTTGGGATGTGCTTATTCCTATGGTGAAACCTAATACAGGCACAGCCAATTAACTGAAGGGACGCTTCCTTGGCAGTGTGGCCTGATCCCAATGCACACTTGTGAAGGGCTCACTCTCTTCTGCTGGGGACCTGGGATTCTACAATCTAAGATAATAAAATTCTCTCTCTCTACATATATGTTTCACTGGTTTTGTTTCTCTAGCAAACCTGGCCTAGGACATATGGTACTGAAAGTGGGGTTTTAAAGAAACAAAATCATAAGGATGAGTTTTCTAAATTGGTTCTCAAGTCTGACTAATTTTAAAGGTACTGATATAGGGTGGAGGCATGTCTGACCTTCACTTCACAGGACTTGGCCTTGATTTTGAGTTTGGTCCTCTTTCCCCCATGTGGAGTCAGAGGAAGTCAGACATGGCCACTACTAAGTTTAAGCTGTTGGAGCTATGAGCAAGATTCATTGTAATGGCTCCAGATCTATGATATTGTGAGGTTTTGTGGGAGAAAGAACAAAGGAGCATGGGATAAAATATTTCAGCACAGGGGAGAGCAGCAGCTTCTGGAGTTGCATGTGGTGGTGGTTATGTGGCATGGAGTCTGTTCTGACTCATAGTGACCCTACACAGGATTTCCGAGGTTGTAAATCTTTATGGGTACAGAAAGCCTCATCTTTCTCCCATGGAACAGCTGATAGTTTTGAACTGCTGAACTTGAGGCTCCCAGCCTGATTCAAAGAGCTCTTTGGAGTTGCCTGTTGTTGTTAAGTGCCATCAAGTCGGTTCCAACCCATAGGGGCCCTGGATAGGGTTTCCGAGGAGTAGCTGGTGAGCTTGAACCACCAACCTTGCAGTTCAAATGGCTTTGCAGTCTGGTGCATTAACCCATAGCACCACACCAGGACTCTGGAGTTGCCTGTAGTTGATGACTAATGAGTTAGAAAGGATAGCTGATACTGGGCCTGCGCCCACAGGAATCCACACAGCCAAAGGCCTAACACCATATGCATATGAATAGGATTAGCCCAAGGGAGAAATTTGAATTTGGGTATTTTAAGGTTTCTGTGTTTATCTGCTTTAGGAATTATTGGTTTCTTCTACCTATTATTGTAAAATAGACACACATCTGTGATAAGAATATTGGGAATTATGATTACAGAGAGCTAGTAAGCCCTCCTTCGGCCTATACTTGAAAGGATTACTAAAAGGGGAGTTAGAATTTGCCCTGAAAATTCTGGCTTTTTGCTTTAAGCCATTGTAGAGCATGGGACTTTAGGTGGAATCCTGAGCCCCACCCAGAATCTTCAGAATTAGTACATTTGCATTTGAAAAGACATGCAGAGAAACCCAGAATGTTGGTGGATGTGTGCTGTGGCTTCTGTTCAGACTCATATATAGAGTTTCAAAGCTTCATTTTTCTCCTGTGGAACATCTGGTAGTTTCAAACTGCTGACCGATTCATAACCACTATGTTAACAGAGCTCCTGAGAACTGCTGGGAGTACAGGAGATTCAAGTGGAGGGGGAAAAGCAGACATTTGGTGTTTTGCATTTCAGAGGCAGCAAGGCAAGGAAGGAGACCTGGGAACTGAGCAGTTAGATTTCATTTCAGGAACAGATGATTCCAGTACCATCAAGAAGGAACAGCATTAGTGGGATCCTAACCTGGAAAAGTGGTGACAGCAGACCAATGGCAGAGGCAGTGGCATGGAAAGACAGAGCAGCTTTTGACTCAAGGCCCATGGATTGTGTAAGTCTGTGTGCTTAGGAGCAGGAAGGAGGCTGGCTTTCAGATTGTGCCCTTTAGACATTTAAATGAATATATACATATTTATATTTTATCTTGTTTTGTATGTGTGCATCAAATGGTTTTGCTTTGTTGATTTGGAATACTTATGAAAATGGGGCCAGTGCATTTTCGGTTGTATCTGTTTAATTAGATCATGTTAGGCACAAGGATGACTTTACAATTTTCTTTATTTAGAGAGAATGCATATTGTTTACAGGTTTTGAGTTGAAAAGGGTGGACTATAATAGCTAGGTTTCTGAGTCAACTCAATTAGGCCAGGATTTCCAGAGGTTTATCAGTTGGGATGTGCTTATTTCCATGGTGATGAAAACCAATACAGGAAGTTAGTTCTATGATGAGCTTCTATGAGCAGCCAATCAATTGAAGGGATGCTTCCTCAGAGGTGCAGCCTGATCTCAATATAATGGACATGCATGAGGGACTCTCTCACTTCTGCTGGGGACCTGGGACTATACAATTGTAACACAATAAATACATATATATAGATACACACACACACACACACACACACACACACACATATATATAGGAGCTCTGGTAGTATAGTGGTTACAAATCGGGCTGTGAACCGCAAGGTCAGCAGTTCGAAACTACTAGCTGCTCCATGGGAGAAAGATGAGGCCTTCTACTCCTGTAAAGATTTACAGCATCAGAAACCCTGTTCAGGGTCGCTATGGGTCAGAACCAACTCGGCGGCACTTAACAACAATATATGTATGTAT
>NW_006409024.1:298172-315627 GCF_000296735.1 Chrysochloris asiatica | reverse complement strand
TATGTGCTGTGGAGTCGGTTCCAAATCATAGTGACCCTGTACAGGGTTTCCAAGGCTGTAAATCTTTACGGGAGCAGAAAGCCTCATCTTTCTCCCCTGGAACAGCTGGTAGTTTTGAACTGCTGACCGTGCGGTTCACAGCCCGATTCGTAACCACTACGCTACCAGAGCTCCTTATATATATAAATATACATATATATATATATATACACACATATATGTTTCATTGTTTTGCTTCTCTAGAAACCTGACTTTAGACAGGTGGCTTCAATATACTGCCATGTTCGAGAACCACAAAGCAACAATATCAATTTATCATATTAGTGGAGAATGAATGTCAAATATATGCTATAGCAAATGCCTAGAAGCAAAAATCAGTACTCAATATACTTTTAAAGTGGTTGACATAGGCATTAATTTGTATTTCCAATTTTGGAGTATTAAAAAGCACATGGACTGCTTAATTATGTGAATCAAAACATGTACTATAAAATCAAAGTTCTTTATTCTACTCTGAGATGGGCATAAACAAATGTAGTGAACCGTAACAGATTCAAAGCTTGAATGGATGCAACTGTTTATAGGGATTCCTGAGCATGTGCTGTGTTGAGCAAATTAGTCAGCAGATTTGCCAAGACCACCTTAGTGAACAATATAGCTTTTGTCAGGTGATAGATATCAACCTTAAGGAATCCAGATGCTACCTTACCTCCACTGACAGAAGGTAGAACTGTTGTCTGTGCTTCTGCTAAATGCAATATAAATGTGGTAGCAGCTATCTTGCATTTCAAATCTAAATGGTTTGTTGTGTTGTTGTTGTTGGTAAGTGCTATTGAGCTGGTTCCAATCATAGGGATCCTGTATAGGATTTCCGTGGAGCAGCTCGTGGGTTTGAACTGCCATCCTTGTGGTTCAGAGTCAAATGCTGATCCTATAGCGCCACACCAAGAGTCCTCAATAATGGTTGCTCATTTTTTAATTGATATTATTATTAAATAGGATAAAGAATGACTAAACTACCAGCTGTTCCACGGGACAAAGAGGAGGCTTTCTGCTCCCGTAAAGATTTACAGCCTCGGAAATCCTGTACAGGGTCACTGTGAGTCGGAACGGACTCCACGGCACATAATGACAACAACAACAATTAGAATATTAATATTTGTCATATATTTTGCCTCCAATTTTGGATACAAACAATAGTCACTTAAATATTAATGTGTAGTTGTTGTTAGGTGCCATCAAGTCAGTACTGACTCATAGCGACCTTATGCACAGCAGAACAAAACACTGCCCAATCCTGAGCCAATCTCACAATTGTTGCCACACTTGAGCCAACTGATGCTGCCACTTGGCCAATCCATCTCATTGGGGGTCTTCTTCTTTTTCTCTAACCCTCCACCTTACCAAACATGTTTTTTTTTTCCGTTGCTTGTTCCTCCTGACAATATGTCTGAAGTGTGAGAGACGAAGTATGGCCATCCTGGCCTTCAAGGAACACTCTGATTGTACTTCTTCCAACACAGATCTGTTGGTTCTTTTGGCAGCCCATGGCACTTTCAAAATTCTCCTTCAACACCGCAACTCAAAAGCATCAATTCTTCTATGGTCTTCCTTATTCACTGTCCAGATTTCGCATGCATATGAGGTTACTGAAAATACCATGGCTTGGGTCAGGTGCACCTTAGTCCTCAAGCTGACATCTTTGCTCTTCAGCACTTTAAAAAGGTGTTGTGCACCAGATTTGCCTAATGCAATACATCGTTTGATTTCTTGACTGCTGCTTCCATGAGTGTTGATAGTTGATCCAAGAAGAATGAAGTCCTTGACAACTTCAATCTTTTCTCCATTGATAAGAATGTTGTTTATTGGTCCAGTGTTTCTTTATTTACATTGAGATGCAATCCATATGGAAGGCTGTGCTCTTTGATCTTCATCAGTAAATATTTTAAGTCTTCTTCACTTTCAACAAGCAAGGTTGTATCATCTGCATATCGCAGGTTGTTAATGAGTATACCTCCAATCCTGATGCCATGTTTTCCTTCATTAACCCAGCTTCTCAGATGATTTGCTCAGCATACAGGTTGAATAAGTATGGTAAAAGACTACAACCCTGTCGCATACCTTTCTTAATTTAAACCATTCAGTGTTCCCAGTTCTGTTCGAACAACTGCCTCTTGGTCCAGGTACAGATTCCTCATGAGCACAGTTAAGTGTTCCGGAATACTCATACTTCGCAATATTGTAGTATTTTGCTTTAAAACGAGATATCATATCCAATTACAGCATAAGAAATCCTAAATCTCAGTTACAGAATTATTGCTGTTGTGGCTAGTGCCGTTGAGTAGGTTCTGACTCATAGCAACCCTATCTATATAGGGCTTCCAAGGAGTAGCTGGTGACCTTGAAATACCTAACTTACAGTTCAAATAAACCTTGCAGTCCAGTGCGTTAGCCCACAGTGCCACACCACGTCTCCAATGACAGGATTAGGCCACTTGATTATGAAATTACCATCACGGTACCTCGACATTTATCTATATGATTGATGACGTGTGATTGATTTATTTGTCAGGATTGTTGGCATCCTAAAATAAATTATATCTTCATCCACTCTCTGAAAAGATTAAGATAACTGAATAACACATTGAGACATTCCATAACCTTTCTATCAGAAATTCCAGTGTAAATGTATTTGTCCAAGTTCTGTTATCGGCCTATCACTTCCTTGGTCTATCTATTCATCAATTTATCTATCTATTCCATCTATCTGTCCATCTATAATATGTGTCAAGTGGTAAGAAATACACTGTACTGTCTGGTTTAGCAGGTCCAAATATTGCTTTAAACAAATTATCCTTTCCTATACTATTCACTTTGTTAGTACAAGGAAAAACAATATAGTAAAATACAGAACAGAGAGAAAGCCACTGTTTAAATGGATCAAATATTTTATGTTCAGGTGCAGTGCAGTCTATGACTATTAGACAAAGGGCTGAGACTGTTATGACACTGAGGAGTACACCAGAGGTCAACAAACTCAGCAGTTGCTAACCATGTAAGAATCAAATAATTGTAAAGGTCAAAATCAAATACAGAATTGCAGAGCCCAGTTAGCTGACCTTCTCTACTCCAACTCTCTTAAGCAGAATTTCTTAGGGGACTGGTGGTGGTGATGGTGGAGTGCCATGGAGTTGGTTCCAACTCACAGCAAGCCTGTACAGGGCTTCTGAGGCTATAAATCTTTACGGGAGCAGAAAGCCTCATCTTTTTCTATGTGCTATGAAATTAGCACTGATGAAACATGTTTACTTTGCAAATCTATCCAATGACACTTATTTATCCAAAAGCACATACATGAGGATGAGTAAAAAATTATCGGCACTCCAGTTATATTAAAATGCCTGCCCATGTCCAAGGCTAATGACAACATTGAGTGTGCATATGGCATGATTCTGCTGAATAGATGAGTGACAGTGGATTATGTGGCAAATAATTTACAAATGAGTTTGCATTAAGATTTACAGCCTCAGAAACCCTATACAGAGTCACTATGAGTTGGAACCAACTTCAAGACACACACACACACACACACACACACACGCATATACATATACATATGTTGTTGTTGCTAAGTGCCGTTGAGTTGGTTATGACCCATAGAGACCCTGTATAGGGTTTCCATATATATATACATAGTCACTATATATAGGAATATTGGTGTGTCACTGTGGGTAAATACGCTGGACTGCAAAATAGGTTTGAACCACAAAGTCAGCAGCTCAAACTCAGTAGCTGCTCCTCAGAAACCCTATACAGGGCCACTATGGATCAGAACTGACTCGATAGCACATAACAACTATATATGTGTGTGTGTGTGTGTGTGTGTGTGTGTGTATAATGTAATCCTGGTGTGGCGCTGTAGGATAAGCACTAGAGTGCTAACCACAAGATTAGTGATTCAAACCCACCAGTTGCTGTGACTCCACGGCATTAAACAACATATTTATATATCAACATAAGTAAAAAAGTATTGCTACTGGGGTTCCAGGTCATCCATGCATGGGTTTATTCCAAACAAAACATTTTTAAATATGTCTCTGTGATCAGTGGATGGCTTCAGACAAGTTCTTTCAGTAATACACTTGTCTTAACTCTCATTGTTGTTGTTGTTTTTAAGTGTTATTGAGTAAGTTCCAACTCATAGTGACTTAGGGTAACTTAAAACAAGGATACCTTTTGTGCCAGGGATAAAAATGACTTTGAGGTTAGAGCTAATATAAAATTTTTAACAAATCTCTAGTGTACATATTTCCAAATTATTGAATTTTTGCAACAGGTTTATAGGAATACTGCCCCCACATAAAACAAGTTTAAGATAGATCAAGCATTTTAAGGAAAGTTGGAAGACCTCAAAGATGAGCCAAGACAGGAAACACCAGTAACCTCAACAAATGAAGAAACTATTGCTGGAGTGGGAGAAGACCATAGAATTACCACTGATGCGACAGTTACTGAAATTGGGATCTCATATGGTTTGACATTTTCTATTTTAAGCAAAAATCTTGGTTTCAGCAAGCTTTTGGGTTGTCTATTGGCAAAGGGTTGTACAAAATCAGCCAGCTCAAAGAGTTTATTTTTCCATCAGTTTTTTTCAGCCATACTGAAGCTAATGAAGATGATTTCATGGTACACATTGATTGTAACTAGGGATATATAGAGAGCAAGATACAAGAGGATCTGCTGGGACAATGAAATTCAAAACACAGAGGTCAGCTCAGAAGGGCACGGTGACTGGGTTTTATTTTTTGGACGGTGGGTGGAATTCTAAAGTGGGCATCTATATAGATTTTCTCAAAGGACACAGGATGATCACAGGGGCTTATAACAACAAGTTTTTTTTAAAAACTGCCAACTGCGTTGGTGATAAAAGGCCGGGAAAGTTGCACTGAGGAATTGTTTTCCTTATTACAAAGTACCTACTAATTCTTTGAGGGTAGGGCTGTCTTATGTGAATTTCATTGGGAAACCTCACCTCATCTACTAAACAGCTCTGATCTGGCCCCTTAGAATTCTTTTTGCTCCCCAAACTCCAAGACTATTTAAAAGGACCATGATTGGAGTCCCTTGAGGATGTCAAAACTGCTGTTTTGATGTGGTGTAAATTGAAGCGGCCAGAATTCTGGGAATGGTTGAAAGATGGAAACACCTCCTTCGATGGTGTATAAACATAGAGGGAGGATATTTCAAGAAACAACAGCTTCACACTTGGATATTTTTGTTTAATAAAGGTGCCTCTGATTTTGCAGCAATTTTTTTTTACTTATTCTGGTCTGTGTGTGTGTGTTCTGCTGATTTTGAATGGATTTCCACTCATAGTGAGGCTATAAGACTTTCTAATAGGGTTTCCAAGGCTGTAAGCAGCCTACAACATCTTTTTCCTGCTATAGGTTGGTGGGATCCAACCTTTTAGTTGGCAGCCAAGAGCTAGTGCACCACCAGGGCGCCTTCAGGAGTACTAATGGCTATTTTCTCATGAACAGATATTTCATTATTACATAATTTTTCAACTGTAAAAAAAAATGGAGTAGTGACTTCCTCCTAAGTGTCTCTGAAGGAATTAAATTCAATAAAATTAAATCAGAAGATCAGCAGGCTTTTGAGTTCATTAATCAAAATTAAATCACAATATCAGCAGGCTTTTGAGTCCATTAATCAGTGTCTATTTCTACAGATGGAGTCCTAGCGTGGTGCTGTGGGTGAATGAGCCAGGCTGCAAGGTCGGCAGTTCAAACTCACCAGCTTCTCCTTGGAAACCTTATACAGGGTCGCTATGGTTTGGAACAGACTCGACAGCACTTAACAACAACATTTCTACAGATATTTTTCTGTTATGTAACAGTGAAACGGATAAAGTTCTCCATAACCCTATTACCTCCAATAACTGCAGAGTAACTTCTGTGTGCGTTAACCAAGGGCTCTCGTTCATCTGTGGGCTCAGAACGACCTACAGCATAAAAAGGTACAATGACAGAGACACAAATAGGAGAGAATACTTCTGAGAACTTCATCAACATGTGAAAGTTGAACAGACAATTATAATAGAGACAGGAACATGCCACAATGAACACACACAAAGAAAAAGGACAGAGGATGAGCAAACACAAGCCTTGCCAAAGCTTCATTCCACGTACCTGCATTCCCTGCAAAGGGCTTCGTGAGCTCCCGCTCCAGTGTGCCAGGCCCTGTCCCTGCTGCACAGAGGGATGAAGCGGCCACATGGCCATGGATGGTGACAGTAGTGGGGCCACCTAGGCCAAGCGCAGCCTTCAGAGGAGCTGCACTGTCGAAGCTCACAGCCGACAGACAGCCAGTGAAGCCCTGTGCACCCGCTAGCTGTGTGTCGGGGTCCAAGCTGAGGGGCTCTGCAGGTGAGAGAAGTGGACACAGCCAGTTACTGAGCAGAAATAGGAAATATCTACCTGACTGCAATATCAAACTTTCCTCCTATTCCTTCATCCTTGCATCATTAGGAAGAGGGCCAGAGCCAATACCTAAGGGCTTAGTTAATGAGAGCCAGAGTGTCAGCCACAGTGAGTAAACCACAGGTTCGGGTATAAATGCCATTTCATTTTTCAAATGATGACTGAAATACATTTTTGATGGAATTCATGGTGAACAATCTGAGGAGTCACAGTGAAAATGTCTCCTGGATTTGCAGACAGCAGGGTCTAAGGATCCCTTGCAGTCATGCCCCAATTCATAATTTAATCTGGCAGAATGCTTTTATGTCCCAGAGATTGCCCCAGGGGTGCCTTTCTCCTGACAACAGGTGCAGCACAGGAGACTTCTCAACAGTCATCATTTCCTGGTCTTCACATTGGCAGCCTCTTTGGCTCCTTTCCATACAAGGTCTCCTGTCTCCCCAATTCGGGCCCTCACCCTTACAAACCTTGTTTATAATATGGTTGATGACGAGCAGACATGGATACAGGAGATCAGATCATCGGTAGATTAATTTCAACGATGTCTGTATCTAGTATTCCACTTGTTTAGTGAGTATGAACTCTGAACAAAGGGGGCTAGCTGTAGACTTCAAATGCTTGCCTATCCAGTTAGGAAAGAGTCATACACAATTGCATGTCAATATGATCTGGACCCTTGGTATCTGCTGCCAAACTCCCTTCCCATTTCACCTGCTTAAATGGGCTTGTTGACCCTGTTTTTTTAATAGCAGAACAACTACCAGAATGGGCCAAATGGTTCTCATGTGCTAAGCAGTTTCCATAGATTGTGATTTAATAGCCATAGCAACTATATGAGTGGTATTCCTACTTGTGACTGAGGGTCATAAACTTCAGAAGTTAGTAACAAGCCTGTTTTAGTTCATCACTTTCATAACAAAATTTTCTTTATTTTACTCACTATCTCTTCTTGTTGTTAAGTGTCATTGAGTCAGTTCCAACTCATAGCGACCCTGTATAGGGTTTCTGAGGCTTTTTACATCTTTGTAGGAGCAGAAAGCCTCATCTTTCTCCCGTGCAGCAACTGGTGGACTTTAATGTTGACTTTGTGGTTCACAGTCCAGTTCTTATCCTATGGAGCCACACTCCCCTAAAATTGCCTGGACATGTTCATAATTGCTCACGTTAGGTAATGGATGAATGGGCATTATATGATTTTTTTCTACATTAATTAATGCATCATTTCCATACTGTCTCTGTGTATATTCTATTAGCTTTTCTTGTTGATATTGTTGGTTGTTGGCTCAAGACAAGCTTTAAATTCACACTTAAAATCTCAGCTGTTTTGCTCTTTTCATGTTATATTTAACTCTTGGAGGGCAACTGCTATTTTCTGTGAGTTCAAATTTTGAACTCATTATCTTTGAGTTCAAGTTTTGTCTTCATTTACTGATCATATATTATAAACAATAATAATTCTTATTTAGTATTATTTGCTAGATGGTGGTTCTGTAGCACTTTGAAACACAAGGTCAGCAGTTTGAGCCCACCAGTCACTTTGCAGGAAAGAGATGAGCCTTTCTGCCCCTGCAAAGATCTACAGCCTCAGAAACTGTATCTAGTGTCACTTTAATTTGGAATTGACTCAATGGTACTAACAACACCTAAAATTCTAGACAACATAAAAATTTAAAGAGCCATTTTTATCACAAACATAATGGAGAGTGAGGATTTAAAGCAGGTTTTAATGACTTGTCATGACTCATAGAGTTAGTAAAGAATGAGGATGATTTTTTTGAACCCTCATCCACACTGTCAGTCAGCTGTGTCCTATGCATGAGCTATAGAAAGTTGCTCTCTTTGTATTAGCTGTCTGCCTCACATGACAGATAGAAAGCTCCTGGTGGGCAGTCGGTGTTTTCTTCACATTTCATTCTAGCACTTAGCATAGTGTCTGTTACAAAGGACGTATGCAATGTACCTTTATAATCAAGGCATAAATTTAGTACCAACGCCATGCAACTCAATCTTCTATGGATGGTGCAAGCTGTTGAAACTATTTTTAAAATGACAATCTCGGGTGCAGAGGTCAAGAGATTATCTGCAATGGCTCATGTCAAAATACACTTCCAGATTTGATTACCATCTCAAGTCACTGCGTTTCACTATGTTTCAATTTCACTGAAGACTGCTGAACTATTACTTAGTTAAACAACATACTCTGAAGCTTTTTGGTTTCAGGAATCTAATTGTTATCGTGCCTTGAGTTGTTCCGACTCATAGCAATCCTGTATAGGTTTCCAAAGGAGTATAGAATTTCCAAGGAGCAGCTGGTGAGTTTGAACCAATGACCTTGCAGTTATCAATCCAGTGCTTATCCTACAGACCCACACCAGGACTCCAGGAATCATATTCAGTTTCCTACCTCAATAGTTGAGATTTTTCTCCAATTGCGATTTGGTAATACAAAATTCTATCAGCAAACTTACAGCTGTAAAAGTGAAGGTTTTTCAGTTAAAAAACCTCTACAGTAATTAAAAGGCACCCTGGTAGCATAGTGGATTAATGATTCAAACTTCTGAACCACAAGGTCAGAAGCTCAAATCTACCAGTTGCTCTGCATGACAAAGATGAGGCTTTCTGTTCCCATAAGGATTTACAGCCTTGATGTCACACAACCACCACCACCGAAGTAATTAAAATTATGGGTATGATGTTTGTATTGCTGTAATTGTAACGAACATCTTTTAGAAACATATACATATCTTGACCAACCTAACTGTATGAGGCATCAAAGGACTTTATGTATAAGGAGTTCCATGTAGATTCATGATTTCTAAGTCTACTGGAATGCAATGAACTTGGAATAATTCAACAAAAAGATTATTAAAAATCAGGAAGTTACTTTTTTAGAGAAGTCCTTTTTTATTTTCCATTTGTATCATGTATGTATGCATGTAAATCCTATATATGTGACAATTGTGAGGTTGGCCTAGGATCAGGCCGTATTTCATTCTGTTGTGCATATGAGGTAAATGAAAATATTATAGCACGGGTCAGGCACACCTTAGTCCTCAAACTGACATCTTTGCTTTTTAACATTACAAGATCTTTTGCAGCAGATGTGCCAAATCCAATGTTGCTTGATTTCTTGATTGCTGCTTCTGTGAACACTGATTGTGGATCCAAGTAAAATGAAGCCTTTGACAACTTCAATCTTTTCTCCATTTACCATGATGTTATTTATTGATCCAGTTGTTGAGAATTTTGTTTTCTTTATATTGAGTTGCAATCTATACTAAAGGATGTAGTCTTTCATATTCATTAGTATTTCAAGTCCTATTCACTTCCAGCAAGTAGGTTGCTCTTCTTCATATAATACAGCTTCATATAATACAGCTTCTCAGATTATTTGCTCAGCATGTGTATATATATATCAACATACATACATTATTGCTAAAAGCTGTTGATTCAGGTCCAACTCAGTGACCCTGTTCATTTTTTTATTATTAAAGAAATAAAACTTGTCCTATACCACCCAAATCTGAACACAAATTTATGTTCTCTTGTACTTACTAATTGCTCTGAAAGTAACAGTAAGCTTAAAATAGAAGTTATCCTAAAATGAAGCCATGCAAGGCACAATGTTTTATTAGCCTTTGATCAAGATGTATGTCTCTAGGTATGGATGAAATGAATATTTATAATTTTATTAGACTCAATTGCTTCAAGCTATAAACTGCATTGCTGAGTTTTAACTTCAATTTTCAAAACCTGACAGACAAGCATTTAAAGACATATTCTTGAAAAAAAAGTTAACATCTTCAATTCCATGCTACTGTTCTCTATTTACTTGCTTATAGGAAAATAAAAATTCACATAATAATATTGACTGTTCTACTTTTTATTAATATCATCTCTTCCATATATTGCAGTTCACATTTATATTTCTTTAAAGGTACTAAATTGTGCCATTAAAGATATTTCTTTGTCAATATCATACTTACTGATTGCAATAATCTACCTTGTACTATAGAATTTATGAACATTAGGGCAGGAAAGTGTATGGGTGGTTTGTTTTGTTTTGTCATGTTAATGTTGTTGTGTAGTATCGTGTCGTCTGCTCTTCTTCGTGGTGTTCTTTTGTGTTTTTTCTGAGCAGTTGGTGGGTTTGAACTGCCAACATTACAGTTGGCAATCCAGTGTTTACCATACAGTGAGAGCACACAGGTATATGAATTCTGGCATTGAAAAGGAATCAGCTCACTTTTTGAAGATAAGAGTTATCATTTCGCTTACAGATGAGATCTACTCTACCAAAGAACAAGAAGGCTTAGGACTGAAGAGATGACAAAATATTAATTCAAAGTACAGTAGCAATGATTGGGGACGGAGAGCAGAATTCAACCAAAGATAAAACAGGGAACAAAATTTTCCACTTGTATGCTAAAATATATATTCATATGAGGGGGCTTCAATAAATTCACAGAAAAATTCCATTATTTTGAAATTCTATTTTTCCATGTCTTTTTGAAGTCCCCACAGATGTGTGTGTTTATGTGCATGTAGAACCCTAATGGCACTGTGGGTTAGGCATTGGGCAGGAGGTGCTTTTCTAGGGGCCAGTCTGTCTTGATAACGTGTATGAAGTATGAGACACGAAGTCTAGCCTTCCTGGCTTCTAAGAAGCATTCTGGCTGTACTTCTCCAACACATACTTGTTGGTTTTTTCTGATACTTTCATGGTACTTTCAATATTCTCATCCAATACAATAACTCAAATGCATCAATCTTCTACAGTCTTCTTTATTCACTGTGCAACTTTCACATGCGTACGAGACTATTGAAAATACCATGGCTTGGGTCAGGTTCATCTTAGTCCTCAAATTGATATCTATGTTCTTGAACACATAAAAGAGTTCTTGTGCAGCAGATCTGCCTACTGCAATACATTGTTTGATGTTTTGACTGCTGCTTCCATAAGCACTGATTGTGGAGTCAAGCAAAATGGAGTCTTTGACAACTTCAGTCTTTTCTCTACTTGTTGTTGTTAGGTGCCGTCGAGACAGTACTGACTCATAGCAATCTTATGCACAACAGAATGAATCAGTGCCTGGTCCTTCACCAACCTCACAATTGTTGTTACACTTATCATGATATTATTTATTGGTCCAGTTTTAAGGATTTTGTTTTCTTTACACTGAGGTTCAATCCATACTAAAGTCTTTGATGTTCATAAGTATTTTTAAGTCCTCTTTACTTTCTGCAAGCAAGGTCGTATCATCTGCATACTGCAGGTTGTTAATGAGTCTTGAGTTTCTGACAGTTCCCCTTGATGTACTGTCATAGCCATTTTAAAGTTATCTTCAGGAAAAGTTGGCTTGCATGTGATATTAATGATATTGTTCAATGATTTCTGCATTACTTTGGGTCATCTCTCTTTTAAATGGGCACAAATATAGATCTCTTCTAATCAATTGGCTAGGAAGCTGTCTTTCAAATTCCATGGCATAGACGAGTGAACACCTCCAGTGCTTCATCAGTTTTTTAAAATATTTCAATTTGTATCCCATCAATTCCTGGAGGCTAGACTTTCACCAATACCTTTAGTGCATCTTGAACCTCTTCCTTCAGTACCATCAGTTCTTAATAAGATGCTACCTCTTGAAATTACTGAACATATGCAGGTTCTTTTTGGTATAGTGACTCTGTGTATACATTCTGGATTCTGCATTACTTGTCTGTCAGTCTGTTGTACTATGCTGGCTTGCGTGTTGCTGTGCTGCTGAAAGCTATGCCACCAATATTTTCAGTATCAACAAGGTCATCCATGATGGACAGGTTTCAGCAGAACTTCCAGACTAAGACACACCAGGACGAAGGCTAGTTGGACTACTTCTGAATGTTGAGCTACTAAAAACTTTATGAATAGCACCAGAATATTGTACTATACAGTGCCAGAAGATGAGCCCCTTGGGCTGGAAGGCACTCAAGATATGACTACGGAAGAGCTGCTTTTTCAAAGTAGAAGAAAATGACCTCTCTTAAACTTAAATCTACTTTATTCATTAAATGATTTTTCATTTGTCCCTGCTAACATATAACTTGTGAACTTTATGCCTGCTTTGATTCTGCCTTTCCTGAATTGTTAGAAAACTTCCAGGCTTCATTATATCTTATTGCCATATGAGAGGGTAAGCATGGAGGTATTTTCAAGGAACTTTGCTCATTCTGTAGGCTGCACTTATTCATGGTTATGTGAACACTCATATAATCCACCTTGACTGTCACTCACTATGAAACTAGAAGACCAGAAGCTCCCTTCTGCATAATGAATCCTTCCTGTTCTTACAACAGGGCACTCTTGATCCATGTCATGGGGGAAACACTATTTCTTCCACTTACCTACAATTGTTCCCAATATGATGGATTTGACAGCATTGAATTCTGTCCCTGAAGACAGGCTGACTTGTCTCCTTGCACTTTGGTTAACCTATTTAATGTTCCATCAGAAGCAATATCAATATAGCAAGAAATTTTGATAAGAGGATAGGAATCAAAGGGGGGAGGCCAAGGAAAATAATAAAAATAAATGTTAGTACTATCACAATAAAGGTTAAAGAAACCAACATCTAATAATGATATAGAAAGGGGAAAACTTTCTAGAATGCCTCCACAATTACACTACACCCCACTGCCTATCTATTTTCCTACGTAAAATGTTGCTGCTGTTGAGTGCTGTTGAGTTGGTTCTCACTCATAGCAACCCTGCAAAGGGTTTCCAAGAAACGGCTGGTGGGTTTGAATGTTAAACCCTTCAATTAGCAGTCTAGTGCTTATCCTATAGCACCACACCAGGGCTCCCTTCAAGTATCTATAATTGGTATATTCCAAAAAGTGATGCTATTAAAATAACCTCAAAGCTTTCAATTACCTCAAAAGAAACTTTTCAAATTTTAAGCAGGAAAACATCTTATTTGTACATATTTGATATATAAATGTTAATTACCCTGCTGTTTTTTTAAAAAAGGCATACTCATTTTAAGCAAGCTCTTGCTTATTTTTTTCTTGTTTTTAGATACTATAGTATTTGTTCCTTTGTAATGCAATGGGAATAGATAGCTACTGGAATCCCATCAGTGGTCAACATGACAAACTAGACAACATAACCATATCAGATAAAGTAAAACTAATGAGGACACCTCGGTATTATAAATGGCCACATATTAATAACTACATTGACATAGTCTCATAGGTAAAAAAAAAAACACAACAAATACAATGAACATTTTATCATCTAGCAAGACGTATAGAAAAACAGTAATGGGTGGGCATCTGTGTCATTAAGATTTATCATCAAATTGATACTTTTGGTCACAGTCTTAGAGCCACAATTTAATTGCTGTTGCTATTGTTGTATTTACTGCATTACCTCAACAGAGACCACTGCTGCTTCTCTGTTGATCTTCACTTGGTGTAGGTGCCCGTCAGCCATGTTTTTAAAGTCAAAGTTAACAACATCAGGTTCTTGATGCCTGCCTAGCTTGTACCTAATCTGCAAACTTCCTGAAAGAGAGAAAAACATGATTTTAAACTAAACTAGAATGTTATTAAAATATCAATGTGAGTACTAAAGCACATTTCATTTGTATTCAACATGAGGGTAAGTAAAAAAGTACACAATCATAATACAGAAACCTATATCAAGTAAAAATATGAAGCTATTATTTCTTTTTTTATATACACTTGTGTTTTATTTACTATGCAAAGGTTTTCAATTGTGTGGATCATTATAAACTACGGATAACATTGCAAAGAATGGATATTTCAGAAACATGATTGTTCTCATAAGGAAGCTGTATATAGACCGAGAGGCAGTTGTTCAAACATATCAAGGGGATATTGAATGGATTAAAATCAGGAAAAGTAGGTGTCAAGCTGTATTCTTTCAGTGTGTATGCTGAGCAAATAATCTGAGAAACTGGATTATATGAAGAAAAATTTGGCATCGGGATTGGAGAAGACTCATTAACAATGTGTGTTACACAGATGATAAAACTTTACTTGCTAAGAGTAAAGAGAATTTAAGATACTTACCAGTGAATATCAAAGACCACAGCCTTTAGTTTGGAATGCAACTTGATGTAAAGAAAACAAAACCTTCACCACTGGATCAATAAATAATATCATGATAAAGGAGAAAAGATTTAAGTTATCAAAGACTTAGTTTTGCTTGAATCTACCAAAACAGTCACAGAAGCAGCAGTCAAGAAATCAAATGGTATATTGATTTATGCACATTTGCTGCACAGGACCTCTTTAAAGTGTTCAAGAACAATGATATCAGGTTTTTTTTTTTGTTTTTAAATAAATGCTTTATTGTGAATTATGTGATAGTTTACATGGGATACCATAGGTTTTACATTCATTCTGTCATATATCATTTCATTGCCATAGTTACAATCCTGTCCATGAACCATCAACCAACCAAAGGGTATACCCTGCAAGCCTGCCACCCACCCCACCCCACCACCAACCCACCCCTGTCATTAGCACACAGCTCTTTTCCCTCTCTGGATCTCAAGTTCCCAGCCTCTCCATCTCTCCGTGTCATCGTCTCTGCCTCCATCTCAGGTGTCACTTCTCTGGGTAGGGTCCCGCTCTCCGCTCTTCTCCATTGATGGTCCCAGGGCCCTCTGCTCCTAGACTGAAAAGTTAATCACTCCACTCCTTGATGTAAAATGTCCACCTTTACATTTCCATCCCTCACAATCAGTCCTGATAACAATTATTCACTATTGCATGACCCATCTGCATTTCATTTCATCAGCCCTTCCTAGACAGGTTGGATATTACTCACTGGAGACTCTACCTTTCTGTACGCCCTCTGGATCTAGGTTCCCTCTTGAAAACTTGTAAGCCAGGCACTTCTGGCCTTTGTAGTCCCCTTCCCCCCCTCCCCCCCCATTTTTGGGTAGCCAATGTCCAAGTTGCCCATCCCTGTCTACTCTTTGTGTGGAGGGGGTGGGAATGATTCTTGCAGTGAGGATTTGCTTCCTCTTTTGAGCTACTGCATCCATAGGTGTAGGTCAAGTTCATCAAATTGTATCAGATAACGCTTTTTTTTTTCCTCTTCTTTCTTCTTCAGGTTGAGCTCTGATCATACAGTCATTGAAGCCAGGTCAAGTGGGTATTATCTACAAGTGTGGATGTTCTTGTGCATATGCCCTCTCTTCTTATCAGCTGGATATTTCACTATCCACTCCAGTCCTCTGTGGCTATGTCACTGACTCTGGGCCCTAGAGTCCCCAGGTCTTGCCACACTCCTGGCTAACCAGATCTCTACCCGGGTTCACAGGAGTCTATTGAACATTGTAGGGCTTAGCTCGGCGCTTCATTGCTGTTTTTCCCTCACTTCCCGTTATGGGTGACGTGTGTGGTCGCCAATCAGAGCACGTATTCCCATTGCGTCTTAGTCTAGGAAGAGGATTTGCACTGGGGACCTGACCACTTGCCTTGATGTCTCCTGGGCAAGCAACTTGCTTATTCTTGTAGTAACAGTTGGTCTGCCCCTATTGTTTTGTATTTTTCCTGTAGGTCTTTCTTTCAAGAAGTATCTTCTGTTTTTCTAGCTGCTCCAGGCTGGTCTGCTCATCCTTTCAAGTGGGAATTTCCCATCTTTGAAGGTCTGGATGTGGTTCAGGTTTCCACTTATAGTCTTATGTAATACATAGGCTCCTCAGGCAACCTCCTTCACTGGGCACTTTGTAGCCCCACTTTAGGTGTTCCAATCAGTTATAGGCAGAAGACGAACTTATAAGCTTTCTATGGTGATGTTTCTGGCTATTCCTTTCTCTCCCCCTCCAGTGTCTATTTTATAATATAATGCATGGGAAACCAAAATTCAAAAGACAGCCAAGCATCTTAATATTATTTCCCCCTTCCAACCATGTCCCAATCTCTGTTGTTCCAAGGTTGTCCCTACATCATTATTTACCTCTGTCCCATTTAGCCCATTCAAACCTGCCTAATTGTTCTCCCATCTGCTTTGTTTCTTCCATTCCCCTCTCCCTTCTTGTATATTGCCCCCTTCCCCAGCACCCAAACTATCCTGTGTGTAATCCCTGCCCTGTGCTCCACCTTCCCCTTCCTCCCCTAACCCTACCCCTACGTCCCAGCAACCAGCTAAGAATCCACTTTAGTGGATTAGTATGGGTTCTTTTACTTAGTCTTTTACAGTAGTGGTCCTATGCAGTATTTCTCTTTTTGTGACTGACTAATTTCACTCAACATAATGTCTTTAAGGTTCATCCATGTTAGGTAGTGGCATGCAGCTTCCTTGTTATTTTTCAAGGTAGCATAATATTCCATTGTGTGTATGTACCGCAGTTTGTTTATCAATTCTTCAGTTGATGGGCACTTTGGCTGTCTCCATCTTTTTGCTATTGTAAATAGTGCAGCTATGAACATTGGTGTGCATATATCTTCCCATGTTGTGGCTCATTTTTCTTGTGGGTAAATACCAAGTAGAGAAATTACTGGATCGTATGATATTTCTATTTTCAACCTTCTGAGGAAGCGCCATATTGCTTTCTAGAGAGGTTGGACCATTTTGCAGTCCCACCAGCTATGCAGGAGTGTCCCAGTCTCTCCATATCGCCACCAGCATTTATTGTCCTCAACTTTTTTGATCTTTGCTGTTATTGCTGGTGTGACATGATATCTCACTGTTGTTTTGATATGTATCTCTCTTATAGCTGTTCACAGGGGGAAGGCTTTCAGTTTCTCTCCACTGAGCATGATATAGGCTCTTGGTTTTGTATATTGCTCTCGATTATGTATAGGAATTTCCCTTCAATTCCTACTTTGTTGAGTGTTTTTATCAGGAATGGATGTTCAATTTTGTCAAATGCCTTTTCTGCATCAATTGATATGATCATGTGGTTCTTTTCCTTTTTCTTATTTATATGATGGATTACGCTGATTGTTTTCCT
>NW_006409024.1:288609-297172 GCF_000296735.1 Chrysochloris asiatica | reverse complement strand
CCTAATATGTGGTCAATTCTGGAAAATGTTCCATGCACACTGGTGAAGAATGTGTATTGTCCCGTTGTTGGATAGAATGCTCTGTATACATCTATGAGGTCAAATTGGTTGATTGTGTTGTTAAGTTCCTCTGTTGCATTGTCAAGTTTCTTTCTGGTTGTTCTATCCCTTTTCAAGAGTTGTGTGTTGAAGTCTCCCTAATTGTGGATTTATCTATTTCTTTCTTCAATTCCATTAAGGTTTGCTTCATGTATCTTGGTGCTCTTTCGTTGGGAGCATATATGTTTATTATAGTTATGTTGTCTTGCTCGATTGACCCTTTGACCATGAGATAGTGTTCTTCTTTTTCTCTTATGCTGGATTTTATCTTAAAGTCTATTTTGTCGGAGATTAGTAGCACAACTCCTGCTTGTTAATTGTTGCAGTTGGTTTGGTAAATTTTTTTTCATCCTTTAACACTTTTAGTCTGTTTTTGCCTTTGTGTGTGCAGTGTGTCTCTTGCAGGCAGCATATTGATGGATCTTGTTTTTTTATCCATTCTGCCACTCTTTGTCTCTTCACTGGTGCATTCAATCCATTGACATTCAATGTAATTATTGATAAGTATGAATTGATTGTGTCATTATGTTACTTTTTTGGCAGTGCTGTTCGTTCTTTGGTTCTGCTTTCTTTCTTGTGTTGGCTTTATGTCTTTTGAGTTGCTTCTGGTCAGTTTCTTCCTACTTTCTCTGTTCGCTTGTTCTGCTTGGGTATATGTTTTTATGATATTTTGTGGAGGGTTAACTTTCTTTGGGGTTACCTTGTAGTCTATTAACTTTTCTCTGCATTTAGGATACTCCATTGTAACCTGTAATTTACCTGGCATCCCTACCATCTGGGCTTCCGTTGCTACATTTGTCCCTTCTTTGACATTGATATGTTTTTGGCCTTCAGTTTATCTCTCCGTTCCTTTGAGTTTGTTGTTGTAGTCTCGTTTTGTTCTGGACTCTGCTATCTGTTGGCTGTGTTCCAGATGGTGTTGCCATACCTGTCAATCTCTGTTTGTTGCCTGTTCTCCATCCACAGAACTCCCTTTAGGATGTTTTGAAGTGCTGGTTTGGTTTTGATAAAATCTCTCAAATTCTGTTTATCCCGGAATGTTTTGATCGCACCATCATATTTGATAGATAGTTTGCTGGATAGACAATTCTTGGTTGACAGTTTTTTTCTTGCAGAGTTTTGTATATGTCTCCCCATTGCCTTCTTGCCTGCATGGTTTGTTCTGAATAGTCAGAGCTTAATCTTATTTGCTTGCCTTTATAAGTTCTATTTCTCTTTTCCCTGGCCGCTTTTAATATTCTTTCCTTGTCTTTGGTTTTAGAGAGCTTGATTATTATATGCCTTGGAGACTTTCTTTTGGGGTCTATTCTTCCTGGAGTATGTTGGGCTTCTTGAATGTTTATCTTCTCATCTTTCAAGATGTTAGAGAAATTTTCTTCCAGAAGCTCTTCAACTATCTCTTCTGTGGATTTCTCTGCTTCTTCTTGTTCCAGAATGCCAATAATTCTTACATTATTCCTCTTCATGTTATCCAGCATGAATCTTAAACTCTCTTCAGATTGTTTTATCCTTTTAGCTGCTTGCTCGTCTACTTTGGCAATATTGAGAGCTTTGTCTTCCAGTTCACTAGTTCTGGCTTCCATCTCTTCTAGTCTGCTCCTTTCCGCTTTCAGCCTATTGTCTATTTCTGATATCTTATTATTGATCGCCTGGACATCTTTTTGCAGGTTTTGAATTGTTTCCAACGCTGTGTCAATCCTATTTGATTGTTCCTGCAGTACTTTCCTTACTTCTTCCTTATTTTCCTCAACCGCTTTTCAGATAATTTGAATTTGTTTCCATATCATTCTTCTGAATTCCTCTCAGGCATATCCAAAACCCACTTCTCCTACTCTATAAAGTCTTTGTTTGTCTCCAGCTCATTTGCATCAGCTGCTCTCTTCTGTTTGTGGATGTGTTTTCATAAAGTTGATTGCTTCTTATTGGCCATGGTTATTATTTTATTATCATTATTATTAATATGATTGGGAGATGGGCTTCCCTTTTCATCTGTAATGTGTAGCAGGTGTTGTTGGGTCTTGTCTTAGTGGTGGAGTATTATGTTGTATGCTTATAGCTTGGCTATATGGCCACTATTGCTGTTTCTTCTTATGCGACGTAGGGAGGGAAATTTCCCACCTCCAGGAAGGATGTGTGATCAAAAGGACTAAAAGTAGAAGTAATATAAACGCACGGACAGAAATCACCACTTTGGAGCGGGGATGAGGCTTTGGTTAACTTTTTTTGCTCCCTGTCCTGCCAGAAGAGCAGCCAGAAGATCCCCGCTGCTACCTGGGAGTGGGGGCAGGGGGCTTAGATGCAGGGCTTCTGATTGGGGGCGGTGGGTGGTGGATGACGTCAAAAGTCGCTGTCTTTCTCCCTCTCTCTATGTGTGGGTGAACTGCCCTGCCTGATGATCTGATTGAGATTGTAAGACAGGGCAGGGAGATTTTTTGGGAGAGCTATGTTGTTTCTTGTGGCTTTTTTGTCCAGAGTCCCCGTTTTTCCTACTTCTGGAAATGCCACTTTCCAAACTGGCTGGTCTTAGGCCCACCCTCTAAACTCTGCAGTAGCAGGAGTGACCCACAGTCCTGTGGGCGAGAGTCCCAAAATATGCATTTTTTTCCTTAGCAGCGTGATTTCTCAAAAATGCGAGTTCAGGGACTGAAATACTAGATTTTATGATAGTCCAAAAGCCGTGGGTCTGGTTTATGAATGTGTCCTTCGTGAGATCCCCGTCCCTTCTCACTGGAGCTTTATCCTACCTAAATCTCCTGGCTGTCATGCAGAACTGGAAAGAAGCTATTATTTCTTGACATAACCTCCATCTAGATCTATACATTTCTGAAGATACTGTTTCCATCTCTAATCCTTCCCTGAAGAATTCTGAGCTCTTTGATTCACACCACATCTAAACAATGGTTTTGGCATCCTTGAGAGACCCAAACCATATTTTCTTTTAAATATCTTTTGAGTTTGGGGAACAAAAATAAATCTGAAGGGATAAGATCAAGTCTGTAAAGGTGGATGATGTAAGGTTTCCCAGTTAAATTCTGGTAAGACAGACCTTGCTATGCTCGAAGGATGAGCAGGTACATTGTCATGATGGGGGGGAAAATTCCTCAGTGAAACTTTATGGCTTTTTTCTTTCTCCTTAGTGTAGTTTCCAATTTTCTTCAAACTTCTTCAAAATAAGCCCCATGATTGTCATGTGTTGTCCTTTGAGAACATCTATCTAGATTACCACTTTGGAATCCCCAAAAACAGTCACCAAAATCCTCTGAACTGACCTCTCCATCTCAAACTTAATTAGCCCAACAGATGCCTTCAGAAACCATTGTTTTGAAGGCACACTAATGAGACTAAGACACATATATTACTGAGAGAACTTGTTTGTAATCATCCAATGATCACAGAGACATATTTAAATATGATTTGTTTAGAATAAGCCCATGAAAGTATAGACTAGAATCTTGGTAGGAAACTTTTTGGCTTGGTGGTGGTGGTTACGTGCTGTCAAGTCAGTTCTGACACATAGTGACCCTGTATTAGGTATAAGAAGAATGGCTGGTGCATTTGAACCACTGACCTCATGGTTAGCAGTCCAGTAAGTATCCTACAGCACCACGCCAGGACTTCAAAATTATATTAGCAAATTGTAAAACCATAAGCAATATTGCACTGACAATCCATTTCTAGAAATATAGCTTCTTTTAGTATAATTATTTAATGCATTGTTGATAGTTATTCACATCAGTAAATGCTTTGTGAGTATTTTTAATGAATTAGACTTTTTTTGCTGAAGCTTTTACCATAATTAAGAAGCAGGGTAAAGAGAGAAATAAGTGATTTGCTATAATATCCACATATTCTGGTTATAACTGCTGTCCTTCACAAATGCACCCTCCTACCTCAGAAATCTCTGACTGATATTATTAGCCAGAGATTATGGAAGATTCTTTCAGAAGTTTCATTTTCCCTTCATGTACCATGAAGCAAGGTTAAATCTTCATTTTGTTCTATAGCTGTGTGAAAGACTTGGTGGTCTATGAGGGATACTCTTCATCTCATTTTCTTTCTCATGTAGATATTAGATAGCCATCTTCTCAATCACAGATAAGTAAAGGGCAGTCACATTTTTCTGACGTATACAGAAACTGACTTCTAAATGATTTAATTGTATCAATATCATCTTGATGTTGTCAGCTGCCGTTGAGCTGAGTCATGCACAACAGGAGGAAATACTGCAAAGTCCTGTGTCATCCCAATTATCCGCTATACATCAGACTTGTGCAATCCACAGAGTTCTCACAGGCAGATTTTTCCAAAATAGATCAACAGGCCTTCCCTTCTAGTCTGTCTTACTCTGGAGCACTATGAATCTGTTCAGCTTCACAGTAATGCTGGAGCCACCACTGATGCAACACTGCTCTTGTGGTTGTAAAGTGTTGTTGAGTTGATTCCAACTCATAGCAACCCTATGTAGGGTTTTCAAGAAGTGACGGTGGACTTGAACCACTGACCTTGGAACTGGAAGTCCAGGGGATAGTGGTGAGAATCACACATTGAACCATCACTGGTCTCAGTATCATCCGAGTACTTTTCTTTGTCTGAGAAGGGCATATAAAGGGCTTCAAAAAGTTTGTGGACACAAGAACACCCACACTTTCAGATAAAACCCACTTGACCTGGCTTCAATGACTGGATGATCAGAGCTCAATGAGAAGAAGAAAGAAGAGGAAAAAAGAGCAATCTGATACAATTTGATGAACTTGATCTACACCTATGGATGCAGTAGCTCAAAAGAGGAAAAATCTTTATAGCAAGGATCATTCCCACCCCCTCCATACACAGAGTAGACAGGGATGGGCATCTTGGACATTGACTACCCAAAAATTGGGGAGGGGGGGTGTACAAAGGCAAGAAGTGACTGGCTTACAAGCTTTCAAGAGGGAACCTAGATCCAGAGGGCATGGAGGAAGGTAGAATCTCCAATGAGTAGTATACAATCTGACTAGGCAGGGCTGATGAAAGGAAATGAGGATAGGTCTCTTGGGATACAATAGTGAATAACTGTTATCAGGAATCATTATGAGGGTTAAATTTAAAGGTAGACATTGTGTAGCAAGGAGGGGAGTGAATAACTTTACAGTCTAGGAGTGGAGGTCCCTGGGACCATGAAGGGTAAAAAGAATAGAGCAGGACCCTACCGAGAGGAGCAGTGATGCCTGAGATGGAGGCAGAGGCGATGATGTGGAGAGATGGAGCAGCTGGGGACTTCAGACTCAGAGAGGGAGAGGGGCTGTGTGCTGACGACTCAGGGGGAGGGATGTAGGGGGGTATGGAGTGGGGCAGGCTTGTAGGATATACCCTTTGGTTGGTTGGTGATGCATGGAAGGGATTGCAACCATGGCAATGAAACAATGTACAATAGGATGAATGTAAAACTAATGTCTTCCAATATAAACTATCACATAATTCACAATAAAACATTTAAAACATAAAAAAAATAAAAAGGTTTGTGGAGAAATTCCATTACCTTTTAATTCCAGTTTTGCACAAACTTTTTAAAGGCCTCTTATATTTTCCATGAATAAAATGATACCTCTTATTTCAAAATGAACTACAGAACTGATTTCAATTATTCATGTACAGAAGTAAAGATCAACAACAATTGAGCAATAACTCAAAGTAGAGTTCTGCATCATATACGTAAAACAGTCAGTCTTACAACATTGAAATTTAGTCACTGAATGCTAACTTTTGCCATATGCTAAAATGACAACAAAAACATGTTGTGAGCTACGTTCAAACAGAGTCCCAGTTATGACGACCTCATATATAACAGAATGAAACATTAACTACTCCTCCACCACCTTTATAAACCTCGGTGTTCTAGAGTCCATTACTGCTGCAATTATGTATTTTCATTGCTTTGCAACCAAGGGGGCTCATCTTCCAGCAATATATGTTACAATATTCAAGTGTGATTCCAGGGTATTTATGATCTAATTGTAGGAAGCGGATCCCTGGCTTTTCTTGCTACTTTGTATTAGTCTGGAATCTCTAATGAAACTTGCAAACTGTAGGTTACAGTGCTGGTAACTGAAATACCAAGGCTATGGTATAGCTTTCAGCATTACAGTAATACACAAGGCACCACACAACAAGAAATTAACAGATAAGTGACAGATAACAAAACAAAAACACAACATACTAAAATCTTTGGGACACGGTGAAAGCAGTGCTGAGAGGACAATTTATTGCAATAAATGCACACATCCAAAAAGAGGAAAGAACCAAAGTTAACAAAGCATCTCCAAAAGTTAGAAACAGACCAGCAGAGGGAACCTACAGTCACAAAAGAAAAGAAATAATAATGATAAGAGCAGAAAAAAATGAGATGAAAAACTATAGAAAGAATCAACAGGACAAGAAGCTGGTTCTTTGAAAGGATTAATAAAATTTACAAACCATTGGCAAAACTAACAAAAGAAAACAGGGAGAGGAAACAAATAACTCGCATTAGAAACCACATGGGTGATGTCACAATGGAACCAAACAAAATAAAAAGGATAATAACAGAATACTATGAAGAGTTGTACTCCAACAAATTCGAAAACTTAGAAGTGATGGATGTATTTCTAGAAACACACGACCTATCTAAACTTACTCAGAGTGAAGTAGAAAGCTAGAACAGACCCATAATAAACGAAAGAAATTGATCAGGTCATCAAAAAACTCCCAACCAAAAGAAGTCCAGACCCAGATGGCTTCACGGGTGAGTTCTACCAAGAATTCAAGGAAGAGCTGTCACCAATTCTACTCAAATTATTCCAGAATATAGAAGAAGATGGAAAACTCCCCTAATACTTTTTTATGAAGCAAGCATAACCCTCATACCAAAACCAAGAAAGGTGATCACTAAGAAAGAAAACTATAGACCAATTACCCTCATACACACAAAAATTCTCTAAACATAGACACAAAAATTCTCAACAAAATCCTGGCCAACAGAATCCAACAGCACATCAAAAAAATAATACATCATGACCAAGTGGGTTTCATAAAAGGGATGCAAGGATGGTTCAACATTAGAAAAATAATCAGTGTAATCCATCATATACCTAAGAAAAAAGAAAAGAACCACATGATCATACCTACTGTGCAGAAAAGGCATTTGACAAAATCCAACATCCATTCCTGATTAAAAAAAACACTCAACAAAGTAGGAATTGAAGGGAAATTCCTCAACATAATCAAGAGCATATATACAAAACCAAGAGTCTACATCACCCTTGATGGAGAGAAACTGAAAGCCTTCCCTCTGCAAACAAGAACCAGACAAGGATGCCCTTTGTCACCACTCCTATTCAATATTGTCTGGAAGCCTTAGCAAGAACTTTAGGGCAAGACAGGGAAATTACAAGCATCCAAATTGGCAAAGAGGAAGTAAAATTCTCTCTATTTGCAGATGATATGATCCTATACATAGGAAACCCTAAAGTCAAAAAGCTGCTAGACCTCATTGGAAGATTCAGTAATGTGGCAGGATATAAAATGAATGGGAACCAAGACAAGGATGTCCTTTGTCACCACTCCTTTTCAATATTGTTTTGGAAGTATTACCCAGAGCTATCTCGGAAACCCTGTACAGGGTCGCTATGGGTCGGAACTGACTCGAGGCACTTAACAACAACAACAACAAATTAGCAAAGAGGAAATAAAACTTTCTCTATATGCAGACGATATGATCCTATACATAAGAAACCTCAAAGACTCAGTAAAAAAAAAACAAACAATAACACTACTAGACCTCATTGAGAGTCAGCAAAGTGGCAGATCAACATACAAAAATCAGTTGGATTCCTCTATATCAATAATGACAGCACTGAAAAGGACATTAGGCAAGCAATACCATTTAAAATAGCCGCCCAAAGGACTAAATATTTAGGAATAAACATAACCAGAAAAACAAAGGACTTATACAAAGAAACTTACAAAACATTATTAGAAGAAACCAAAAGAGATTTACAGAAGTGGAAGAACATACCATGTTCCTGGATAGGAAGACTTAACATCATGAATATATCAGTACTGCCTAAAGCAATTTGCACAGATAATGCAATCCAATCCAGATTCCAACACTCTTCAAAGAGATGGAAAAGACAATTACTAATTTTATATGAAAAGGAAAGAGACCCAGGAGAAGCAAAGCACTGCTTAAGAAGAAGAGCAAGGTTGGAGGCCTCTCACTCCTTGATTTCAAACTTTACTACATGGCTACTGTGGTCAAAACAGCCTGGAGGAACAAACAAGATGGCGGATCAGGTGGACATATAGCAGAGAGCTCCGCCAACAACAACACTGAATACCCGACCAAGCAGATTCAGGGGATGGTACCAGAACTCTGAACCACATATAAAGGAATACTTAGAAGATTGGAAGGCTCACAGCTGGGGGAATTTGTGGCAGAAGCAAGAAA
>NW_006409024.1:284655-285839 GCF_000296735.1 Chrysochloris asiatica | reverse complement strand
TACAATGAAAGATACATTGATCAATGGAACAGAATCAAGAATCCAGAAATTAACTGTTCCACATATATCCAACTGGTTTCTGACAAAGTGCTTAGGTATATTGCATGGGGAGGAGATAGCCTCTTTAACAGATGGTGCTAGCAGAACTAGAAAGCGATATGCAAAGGATTGAAACAAGACCTTTACCTCATGCCCTATACAAAAATGAGGTCAGGATGGATTAAAGATCTAAATGTGAATCCCAAAATTATGAAGTCATCAATGAAACAACAGGGACAATGTGAGAGTGCTAATTCAAGGCATATACAGACTACCTAAATTTTTAAAACTACACAAACAAAAGTAGACAAAATAGATGAGTGGGACATAATAAAAATTAAAAACTTATGTGCATCAAAAGACTTCACCAAAAGAGTAAAAATGGAACCCACAGAATGGGAAAAAATCTTTTGCAATGACACATCAGATGAGGGATGCATTTCTAAAATATATAGGAAACTACAGCACCTCTACAAGAAAAAGACAACCCATATAAAAAATGGGCACAGGACATGAACAGACACTTCACCAAGGACGCGAGCTGCGCAGCCAACAAATATATGAAGAAATGTTCAGGATCACTAGCCATCAGAGAGATGCAAATCAAAACAACAATGAAATATCATCTCACACCAGCAATAACAACAAAGATCAAGAAAGTAGAGGACAATAAATGCTGGGAAAGATGAGGAAAGACTGTGACCTCCTACATTGTTGGTGGGATTGTAAAATGGGCCAATTACTCTGGAAAGCAATATGGCACTTCTTCAGAAGGTTGGAAATAGAAATACCTTATGATCTAGCAATTAATTCCTCTACTTAGTATTTACCCACAAGAAATACAAGCCATAATACGAGAAGATATATGCACATCAATGATCATAGCAGCACTATTTACAATAGCAAAAAGATGGAGACAGCCAAAATGCCCATCAATTGAATAATGGATAAACAAACTATGGTATATACACACAATGAAATACTTTGCTTCATTGAAGAACAACAAGGAAGCTTCAAGCCACTGCATAACATGGATGAACTTTGAGGACATCATGCTGAGTGAAATTAGTCAGTCACAAAAGGAGAAATACTGCATAAGATCATTATTGTAAAAGACTACACCCAAAAGGGGGTAAAAATCTATC